>NW_027553824.1:0-29331 GCF_045843805.1 Urocitellus parryii
CTCAGCAAACATTTTTTCACCCAATCTTGATGATACTGGCAGGTAATGATCAGTACACCAATCCAACTTTGCTCACCAAATTTCGTTCTTCTTGGTTAAACCGTTCCTTTGCAGTAACCGTTTTCATTTTTAGGTTTCACTCTGTTTTCTCCTATATGGATACATGTAGTTGGAACTCTAAATCAAACACGGTTTGTGCTAGCTCTTTGAAACTTGGCACAATAATGTAGTTCCAAGGTCTATCGCTATGTTTTGTGTGCTTTTGAAGTAGCCCCAAGCAGAGACTGAGGAGAATCACTTTCATTGAAAGGGGTTGCCAAGCTACCAAAAAACTACGAGTTTCCTGAAATCTCAGGAAACATTTTTTCACCCAATCTTGATGATACTTGCAGGTAATGATCCGTACACCAGTCCCACTTGGCTCACCAAATTTCTTTCTTCTAGGTTAAACCGTTCATTTGCAGTAACCGTTTTCATGTTTAGGTTTCACTCTGTTTTCTCCTATATGGATACATGTAGTTGGAACTGTAAATCAAACACGGTTTGTGCTAGCTCTTTGAAACTTGGCACAATAATGTAGTTCCAGGGTCTATCGCTATGGTTTGTGTCCTACTGAAGTAGCCCACGCAGAGACTGACGAGAATCACTTTCATTGAAAGGGGTTGCCAAGCTTCCAAAAAACTACGAGTTTCCTGAAATCTCAGCAAATATTTTTTCACCCAATCTTGATGATACTGGCAGGTAATGATCAGTACACCAATCCCACTTGGCTCACCAAATTTCGTTCTTCTAGGTTAAACCGTTCCTTTGCAGTAACCGTTTTCATGTTTAGGTTTCACTCTGTTTTCTCCTATATGGATACATGTAGTTGGAACTCTAAATCAAACACGGTTTGTGTTAGCTCTTTGAAACTTGGCACAAGAATGTAGTTCCAAGTTCTATCGCTATGGTTTGTGTCCTATTGTAGTAGCCCCAAGCAGAGACTGACGAGAATCACTTACATTGAAAGGGGTTGCCAAGCTACCAAAAAACTACGAGTTTCCTGAAATCTCAGCAAACATTTTTTCACCCAATCTTGTTGATACTTGCAGGTAATGATCCATACACCAGTCCCACTTGGTCACCAAATTTCTTTCTTCTAGGTTAAACCGTTCATTTGCAGTAACCGTTTTCATGTTTAGGTTTCACTCTGTTTTCTCCTATATGGATATAGTTGGAACTGTAAATCAAACACGGTTTGTGCTAGCTCTTTGAAACTTGGCACAATAATGTAGTTCCAGGGTCTATCGCTATGGTTTGTGTCCTACTGAAGTAGCCCCACGCAGAGACTGACGAGAATCACTTTCATTGAATGGGGTTGCCAAGCTTCCAAAAAACTACGAGTTTCCTGAAATCTCAGCAAACATTTTTTCACCCAATCTTGTTGATACTGGCAGGTAATGATCAGTACACCAATCCCACTTGGCTCACCAAATTTCGTTCTTCTAGGTTAAACCGTTCCTTTGCAGTAACCGTTTTCATGTTTAGGTTTCACTCTGTTTTCTCCTATATGGATACATGTAGTTGGAACTCTAAATCAAACACGGTTTGTGCTAGCTCTTTGAAACTTGGCACAATAATGTAGTTCCAGGGTCTATCGCTATGGTTGTGTCCTACTGAAGTAGCCCCAAGCAGAGACTGACGAGAATCACTTTCATTGAATGGGGTTGCCAAGCTTCCAAAAAACTACGAGTTTCCTGAAATCTCAGCAAACATTTTTTCACCCAATCTTGATGATACTGGCAGGTAATGATCAGTACACCAATCCCACTTGGCTCACCAAATTTCGTTCTTCTAGGTTAAACCGTTCCTTTGCAGTAACCGTTTTCATTTTTAGGTTTCACTCTGTTTTCTCCTATATGGATACATGCAGTTGGAACTCTAAATCAAACACGGTTTGTGCTAGCTCTTTGAAACGTGGCAAAAGAATGTAGTTCTAAGTTCTATCGCTATGGTTTGTGTCCTACTGAAGTAGCCCCAAGCAGAGACTGACGAGAATCACTTTCATTGAAAGGGGTTGCCAAGCTTCCAAAAAACTACGAGTTTCCTGAAATCTCAGCAAACATTTTTTCACCCAATCTTGATGATACTTGCAGGTAATGATCCGTACACCAGTCCCACTTGGCTCACCAAATTTCTTTCTTCTAGGTTAAACCGTTCATTTGCACTAACCGTTTTCATGTTTATGTTTCACTCGTTTTCTCCTATATGGATACATGTAGTTGGAACTCTAAATGAAACACGGTTTGTGCTAGCTCTTTGAAACTTGGCACAATAATGTAGTTCCAGGTTCTATCGCGATGGATTGTGTCCTACTGAAGTAGCCCCAAGCAGAGACTGACGAGAATCACTTTCATTGAATGGGGTTGCCAACCTTTCCAAATACTACGAGTACCTTGAAATCTCAGCAAATATTTTTTCACCCAATCTGGATGATACTTGCAGGTAATGATCAGTACACCAATCCCACTTGGCTCACCAAATTTCGTTCTTCTTGGTTAAACCGTTCATTTGCAGTAACCGTTTTCATGTTTAGGTTTCACTCTGTTTTCTCCTATATGGATACATGTAGTTGGAACTCTAAATCAAACACGGTTTGTGCTAGCTCTTTGAAACTTGGCACAATAATGTAGTTCCAGGTTCTATCGCTATGGTTTGTGTCCTACTGAAGTAGGCCCACGCAGAGACTGACGAGAATCACTTTCATTGAATGGGTTTGCCAAGCTTCCAAAAAACTACGAGTTTCCTGAATACTCAGCAAACATTTTTTCACCCAATCTTGATGATACTGGCAGGTAATGATCAGTACACCAATCCCACTTGGCTCACCAAATTTCGTTCTTCTAGGTTAAACAGTTCCTTTGCAGTAACCGTTTTCATTTTTAGGTTTCACTCTGTTTTCTCCTATATGGATACATGTAGTTGGAACTCTAAATCAAACACGGTTTGTGCTAGCTCTTTGAAACTTGGCACAAGAATGCAGTTCCAAGTTCTATCGCCATGGTTTGTGTCCTATTGAAGTAGCCCCAAGCAGAGACTGCCGAGAATCACTTTCATTGAAAGGGGTTGCCAAGCTTCCAAAAAACTACGAGTTTCCTGAAATCTCAGCAAACATTTTTTCACCCAATCTTGATAATACTGGCAGGTAATGATCAGTACACCAATCCCACATGACATACCAAATTTCGTTCTTCTTGGTTAAACCGTTCATTTGCAGTAACCGTTTTCATGTTTAGGTTACACTCTGTTTTCTCCTATATGGATACATGTAGTTGGAACTCTAAATCAAACACGGTTTGTGCTACCTCTTTGAAACCTGGCACAATAATGTAGTTCCAAGTTCTATCGCTATCGTTTGTGTCCTATTGAAGTAGCCCCAAGCAGAGACTGACGAGAATCACTTTCATTGAAAGGGGTTGCCAAGCTTCCAAAAAACTACGAGTTTCCTGAAATCTCAGCAAATATTTTTTCAACCAATCTTGATGATACTGGCAGGTAATGATCAGTACACCAATCCCACTTGGCTCACCAAATTTCGTTCTTCTAGGTTAAACAGTTCCTTTGCAGAAACCGTTTTCATGTTTAGGTTTCACTCTGTTTTCTCCTATATGGATACATGTAGTGGAACTCTAAATCAAACACGGTTTGTGTTAGCTCTTTGAAACTTGGCACAAGAATGTAGTTCCAAGTTCTATCGCTATGGTTTGTGTCCTATTGTAGTAGCCCCAAGCAGAGACTGCACTTACATTGAAAGGGGTTGCCAAGCTACCAAAAAACTACGAGTTTCCTGAATTCTCAGCAAACATTTTTTCACCGAATCTTGTTGATACTTGCAGGTAATGATCCGTACAGCAGTCCCACTTGGCTCAACAAATTTCTTTCTTCTAGGTTAAACCGTTTATTTGCAGTAACCGTTTTCATGTTTAGGTTTCACTCTGTTTTCTCCTATATGGATACATGTAGTTGGAACTCTAAATCAAACACGGTTTGTGCTAGCTCTTTGAAACTTGGCACAATAATGTAGTTCCAGGTTCTATCGCTATGGTTTGTGTCCTACTGAAGTAGCCCCAAGCAGAGACTGACGAGAATCACTTTCATTGAATGGGGTTGCCAAGCTTCCAAAAAACTACGAGTTTCCTGAAATCTCAGCAAACATTTTTTCACCCAATCTTGATGATACTGGCAGGTAATGATCAGTACACCAATCCAACTTTGCTCACCAAATTTCGTTCTTCTTGGTTAAACCGTTCCTTTGCAGTAACCGTTTTCATTTTTAGGTTTCACTCTGTTTTCTCCTATATGGATACATGTAGTTGGAACTCTAAATCAAACACGGTTTGTGCTAGCTCTTTGAAACTTGGCACAATAATGTAGTTCCAAGGTCTATCGCTATGTTTTGTGTGCTTTTGAAGTCGCCCCAAGCAGAGACTGAGGAGAATCACTTTCATTGAAAGGGGTTGCCAAGCTACCAAAAAACTACGAGTTTCCTGAAATCTCAGGAAACATTTTTTCACCCAATCTTGATGATACTTGCAGGTAATGATCCGTACACCAGTCCCACTTGGCTCACCAAATTTCTTTCTTCTAGGTTAAACCGTTCATTTGCAGTAACCGTTTTCATGTTTAGGTTTCACTCTGTTTTCTCCTATATGGATACATGTAGTTGGAACTGTAAATCAAACACGGTTTGTGCTAGCTCTTTGAAACTTGGCACAAGAATGTATTTACAAGTTCTATCGCTATGGTTTGTGTCCTATTGTAGTAGCCCCAAGCAGAGACTGACGAGAATCACTTACATTGAAAGGGGTTGCCAAGCTACCAAAAAACTACGAGTTTCCTGAAATCTCAGCAAACATTTTTTCACCCAATCTTGTTGATACTTGCAGGTAATGATCCGTACACCAGTCCCACTTGGCTCAACAAATTTCTTTCTTCTAGGTTAAACCGTTCATTTGCAGTAACCGTTTTCATTTTTAGGTTTCACTCTGTTTTCTCCCACATGGATACATGTAGTTGGAACTCTAAATCAAACACGGTTTGTGCTAGCTCTTTGAAACTTGGCACAATAATGTAGTTCCAAGGTCTATCGCTATGTTTTGTGTCCTTTTGAAGTAGCCCCAAGCAGAGACTGAGGAGAATCACTTTCATTGAAAGGGGTTGCCAAGCTACCAAAAAACTACGAGTTTCCTGAAATCTCAGCAAACATTTTTTCACCCAATCTTGATGATACTTGCAGGTAATGATCCGTACACCAGTCCCACTTGGCTCACCAAATTTCTTTCTTCTAGGTTAAACCGTTCATTTGCAGTAACCGTTTTCATGTTTAGGTTTCACTCTGTTTTCTCCTATATGGATATAGTTGGAACTGTAAATCAAACACGGTTTGTGCTAGCTCTTTGAAACTTGGCACAAGAATGTATTTCCAAGTTCTATCGCTATGGTTTGTGTCCTATTGAAGTAGCCCCAAGCAGAGACTGACGAGAATCACTTTCATTGAATGGGGTTGCCAAGTTTCCAAAAAACTACGAGTTTCCTGAAATCTCAGCAAACATTTTTTCACCCAACTTGATGATACTTGCAGGTAATGATCCGTACACCAGTCCCACTTGGCTCACCAAATTTCTTTCTTCTAGGTTAAACCGTTCATTTGCAGTAACCGTTTTCATGTTTAGGTTTCACTCTGTTTTCTCCTATATGGATACATGTAGTTGGAACTCTAAATCAAACAAGGTTTGTGCTAGCTCTTTGAAACATGGCACAATAATGTAGTTCCAAGGTCTATCGCTATGTTTTGTGTCCTTTTGAAGTAGCCCCAAGCAGAGACTGAGGAGAATCACTTTGATTGAAAGGGGTTACCAAGCTACCAAAAAACTACGAGTTTCCTGAAATCTCAGCAAACATTTTTTCAACCAATCTTGATGATACTCGCAGGTAATGATCCGTACACCAGTCCCACTTGGCTCACCAAATTTCTTTTTCCTAGGTTAAACCGTTCATTTGCAGTAACCGTTTTCATGTTTAGGTTTCACTCTGTTTTCTCCTATATGGATACATGTAGTTGGAACTGTAAATCAAACACGGTTTGTGCTAGCTCTTTGAAACTTGGCACAATAATGTAGTTCCAGGGTCTGTCTCTATGGTTTGTGTCCTACTGAAGTAGCCCCAAGCAGAGAGTGACGAGAATCACTTTCATTGAATGGGTATGCCAAGCTTCCAAAAAACTACGAGTTTCCTGAAATCTCAGCAAAACATTTTTTAACCCAATCTTGATGATACTGGCAGGTAATGATCAGTACACCAATCCCACTTGGCTCACCAAATTTCGTTCTTCTTGGTTAAACCGTTCCTTTGCAGTAACCGTTTTCATGTTTAGGTTTCACTCTGTTTTCTCCTATATGGATACATGTAGTTGGAACTGTAAATCAAACACGGTTTGTGCTAGCTCTTTGATACTTGGCACAATAATGTAGTTCCAGGTTCTATCGCTATTGTTTGTGTCCTACTGAAGTAGCCCCACGCAGAGACTGACGAGAATCACTTTCATTGAATGGGGTTGCCAAGCTTCCAAAAAACTACGAGTTTCCTGAAATCTCAGCAAACATTTTTTCACCCAATCTTGATGATACTGGCAGGTAATGATCAGTCCACCAATCCCACTTGACTCACCAAATTTCGTTCTTCTAGGTTAAACCGTTCCTTTGCAGTAACCGTTTTCATTTTTAGGTTTCACTCTGTTTTCTCCTATATGGATACATGTAGTTGGAACTCTAAATCAAACACGGTTTGTGCTAGCTCTTTGAAACTTGGCACAAGAATGTAGTTCCAAGTTCTATCGCTATGGTTTGAGTCCTATTGAAGTAGCCCCAAGCAGAGACTGACGAGAATCACTTTCATTGAAAGGGGTTGCCAATCTTCCAAAAAACTACGAGTTTCCTGAAATCTCAGCAAACATTTTTTCACTCAATCTTGATAATACTGGCAGGTAATGATCAGTACACCAATCCCACTTGGCTCACCAAATTTCGTTCTTCTTGGTTAAACCGTTCCTTTGCAGTAACCGTTTTCATGTTTAGATTTCACTCTGTTTTCTCCTATATGGATACATGTAGTTGGAACTCTAAATCAAACACGGTTTGTGCTACCTCTTTGAAACCTGGCACAATAATGTAGTTCCAAGTTCTATCGCTATCGTTTGTGTCCTATTGAAGTAGCCCCAAGCAGAGACTGACGAGAATCACTTTCATTGAAAGGGGTTGCCAAGCTTCCAAAAAACTACGAGTTTCCTGAAATCTCAGCAAATATTTTTTCACCCAATCTTGATGATACTCGCAGGTAATGATCAGTACACCAATCCCACTTGGCTCACCAAATTTCGTTCTTCTTCGTTAAACTGTTCCTTTGCAGTAACCGTTTTCATGTTTAGGTTTCACTCTGTTTTCTCCTATATGGATACATGTAGTTGGAACTGTAAATCAAACACGGTTTGTGCTAGCTCTTTGAAACTTGGCACAATAATGTAGTTCCAGGGTCTATCTCTATGGTTTGTGTCCTACTGAAGTAGCCCCAAGCAGAGATAGACGAGAATCACTTTCATTGAATGGGGATGCCAAGCTTCCAAAAAACTACGAGTTTCCTGAAATCTCAGCAAAACATTTTTTCACCCAATCTTGATGATACTTCCAGGTAATGATCAGTACACCAATCCCACTTGGCTCACCAAATTTCGTTCTTCTTGGTTAAACCGTTCCTTTGCAGTAACCGTTTTCATGTTTAGGTTTCACTCTGTTTTCTCCTATATGGATACATGTAGTTGGAACTCTAAATCAAACACGGTTTGTGCTAGCTCTTTGAAACTTGGCACAAGAATGTAGTTCCAGGTTCTATCGCTATGGTTTGTGTCCTACTGAAGTAGCCCCACGCAGAGACTGACGAGAATCACTTTCATTGAATGGGGTTGCCAAGCTTCCAAAAAACTACGAGTTTCCTGAAATCTCAGCAAACATTTTTTCACCCAATCTTGATGATACTGACAGGTAATGATCAGTACACCAATCCCACTTGACTCACCAAATTTCGTTCTTCTAGGTTAAACCGTTCCTTTGCAGTAACCGTTTTCATTTTTAGGTTTCACTCTGTTTTCTCCTATATGGATACATGTAGTTGGAACTCTAAATAAAACACGGTTTGTGCTAGCTCTTTGAAACTTGGCACAAGAATGTAGTTCCAAGTTCTATCGCTATGGTTTGTGTCCTATTGAAGTAGCCCCAAGCAGAGACTGACGAGAATCACTTTCATTGAAAGGGGTTGCCAAGCTTCCAAAAAACTACGAGTTTCCTGAAATCTCAGCAAACATTTTTTCACCCAATCTTGATAATACTGGCAGGTAATGATCAGTACACCAATCCCACTTGGCTCACCAAATTTCGTTCTTCTTCGTTAAACTGTTCCTTTGCAGTAACCGTTTTCATGTTTAGGTTTCACTCTGTTTTCTCCTATATGGATACATGTAGTTGGAACTCTAAATGAAACACGGTTTGTGCTAGCTCTTTGAAACTTGGCACAATAATGCAGTTCCAGGGTCTATCGCTATGGTTTGTGTCCTACTGAAGTAGCCCCAAGCAGAGACTGACGAGAATCACTTTCATTGAATGGGGTTGCCAACCTTTCCAAATACTACGAGTACCCTGAAATCTGTGCAAATATTTTTTCACCCAATCTTGATGATACTTGCAGGTAATGATCAGTACACCAATCCCACTTGGCTCACCAAATTTCGTTCTTCTTAGTTAAACCGTTCATTTGCAGTAACCGTTTTCATGTTTAGGTTTCACTCTGTTTTCTCCTATATGGATACATGTAGTTGGAACTCTAAATCAAACACGGTTTGTGCTAGCTCTTTGAAACTTGGCACAATAATGTACTTCCAGGTTCTATCGCTATGGTTTGTGTCCTACTGAAGTAGCCCCACGCAGAGACTGACGACAATCACTTTCATTGAATGGGTTTGCCAAGCTTCCAAAAAACTACGAGTTTCCTGAAATCTCTGCAAACATTTTTTCACCCAATCTTGATGATACTGGCAGGTAATGATCAGTACACCAATCCCACTTGGCTCACCAAATTTCGTTCTTCTAGGTTAAACTGTTACTTTGCAGTAACCGTTTTCATTTTTAAGTTTCACTCTGTTTTCTCCTATATGGATCCATGTAGTTGGAACTCTAAATCAAACACAGTTTGTGCTAGCTCTTTGAAACTTGGCACAAGAATGTAGTTCCAAGTTCTATCCCTATGGTTTGTGTCCTATTGAAGTAGCCCCAAGCAGAGACTGAAGAGAATCACTTTCATTGAAAGGGGTTGCCAATCTTCCAAAAAACTACGAGTTTCCTGAAATCTCAGCAAACATTTTTTCACCCAATCTTGATGATACTGGCAGGTAATGATCAGTGCACCAATCCCACTTGGCTCACCAAATTTAGTTCATCTTGGTTAAACCGTTCCTTTGTAGTAACCGTTTTCATTTTTAGGTTTCACTCTCTTTTCTCCTATATGGATACATGTAGTTGGAACTCTAAATCAAACACGGTTTGTGCTACCTCTTTCAAACCTGGCACAATAACGTAGTTCCAAGTTCTATCGCTATGGTTTGTGTCCTATTGAAGTAGCCCCAAGCAGAGACTGACGAGGATCACTTTCATTGAAAGGGGTTGCCTAGCTTCCAAAAAACTACGAGTTTCCTGAAATCTCAGCAAACATTTTTTCACCCAATCTTGATGATACTTGCAGGTAATGATCCGTACAACAGTCCCACTTGACTCACCAAATTTCTTTCTTCTAGGTTAAACCGTTCATTTGCAGTAACCATTTTCATGTTTAGGTTTCACTCTTTTTCTGCTATATGGATACATGTAGTTGGAACTCTAAATCAAACACGGTTTGTGCTAGCTCTTTGAAACTTGGCACAATAATGTAGTTCCAGGTTCTATCGCGATGGTTTGTGTCCTACTGAAGTAGCCCCAAGCAGAGACTGACTAGAATCACTTTCATTGAATGGGGTTGCCAACCTTTCCAAATACTACGAGTACCCTGAAATCTCAGCAAATATTTTTTCACCCAATCTTGATGATACATGCAGGTAATGATCAGTACACCAATCCCACTTGGCTCACCAAATTTCGTTCTTCTTGGTTAAACCGTTCACTTGCAGTAACCGTTTTCATGTTTAGGTTTCACTCTGTTTTCTCCTATATGGATACATGTAGTTGGAACTCTAAATCAAACACGGTTTGTGCTAGCTCTTTGAAACTTGGCACAATAATGTAGTTCCAGGTTCTATCGCTATGGTTTGTGTCCTACTGAAGTAGCCCAAAGCAGAGACTGACGAGAATCACTTTCATTGAATGGGGTTGCCAAGCTTCCAAAAAACTACGAGTTTCCTGAAATCTCAGCAAACATTTTTTCACCCAATCTTGATGATACTGGCAGGTAATGATCAGTACACCAATCCCACTTGGCTCACCAAATTTCGTTCTTCTAGGTTAAACCGTTCCTTTGCAGTTACCGTTTTCATTTTTAGGTTTCACTCTGTTTTCTCCTATATGGATACATGTAGTTGGACCTCTAAATCAAACACGGTTTGTGCTACCTCTTTGAAACCTGGCACAATAATGTAGTTCCAAGTTCTATCGCTATCGTTTGTGTCCTATTGAAGTAGCCCCAAGCAGAGACTGACGAGAATCACTTTCATTGAAAGGGGTTGCCAAGCTTCCAAAAAACTACGAGTTTCCTGAAATCTCAGCAAACATTTTTTCACCCAATCTTGATGATACTTGCAGGTAATGATCCGTACACCAGTCCCACTTGGCTCACCAAATTTCTTTCTTCTATGTTAAACCGTTCCTTTGCAGTAACCGTTTTCATGTTTAGGTTTCACTCTGTTTTCTCCTATATGGACACATGTAGTTGGAACTCTAAATCAAACACGGTTTGTGCTAGGTCTTTGAAACTTGGCACAATAATGTAGTTCCAGGTTCTATCGCTATGGTTTGTGTCCTACAGAAGTAGCCCCAGGCAGAGACTGACGAGAATCACTTTCATTGAATGGGGTTGCCAAGCTTCCAAAAAACTACGAGTTTTCTGAAATCTCAGCAAACATTTTTTCACCCAATCTTGATGATACTGGCAGGTAATGATCAGTACACCAATCCCACTTGGCTCACCAAATTTTTTTCTTCTAGGTTAAACCGTTCATTTGCAGTAACCGTTTTCATGTTTAGGTTTCACTCTGTTTTCTCCTATATGGATACATGTAGTTGGAACTCTAAATCAAACACGGTTTGTGCTAGCTCTTTGAAACATGGCACAATAATGTAGTTCCAAGGTCTATCGCTATGTTTTGTGTCCTTTTGAAGTAGCCCCAAGCAGAGACTGAGGAGAATCACTTTGATTGAAAGGGGTTACCAAGCTACCAAAAAACTACGAGTTTCCTGAAATCTCAGCAAACATTTTTTCACCCAATCTTGATGATACTCGCAGGTAATGATCCGTACACCAGTCCCACTTGGCTCACCAAATTTCTTTTTCCTAGGTTAAACCGTTCATTTGCAGTAACCGTTTTCATGTTTAGGTTTCACTCTGTTTTCTCCTATATGGATACATGTAGTTGGAACTGTAAATCAAACATGGTTTGTGCTAGCTCTTTGAAACTTGGCACAATAATGTAGTTCCAGGGTCTATCTCTATGGTTTGTGTCCTACTGAAGTAGCCCCAAGCAGAGACTGACGAGAATCACTTTCATTGAATGGGGATGCCAAGCTTCCAAAAAACTACGAGTTTCCTGAAATCTCAGCAAAACATTTTTTAACCCAATCTTGATGATACTGGCAGGTAATGATCAGTACACCAATCCCACTTGGCTCACCAAATTTCGTTCTTCTTGGTTAAACCGTTCCTTTGCAGTAACCGTTTTCATGTTTAGGTTTCACTCTGTTTTCTCCAATATGGATACATGTAGTTGGAACTCTAAATCAAACACGGTTTGTGCTAGCTCTTTGAAACTTGGCACAATAATGTAGTTCCAGGTTCTATCGCTATGGTTTGTGTCCTACTGAAGTAGCCCCACGCAGAGACTGACGAGAATCACTTTCATTGAATGGGGTTGCCAAGCTTCCAAAAAACTACGAGTTTCCTGAAATCTCAGCAAACATTTTTTCACCCAATCTTGATGATACGGGCAGGTAATGATCAGTACACCAATCCCACTTGGCTCACCAAATTTCGTTCTTCTAGGTTAAACCGTTCCTTTGCAGTAACCATTTTCATGTTTAGGTTTCACTCTGTTTTCTCCTATATGGATACATGTAGTTGGAACTCTAAATCAAACACGGTTTGTGTTAGCTCTTTGAAACACGGCACAAGAATGTAGTTCCAAAGTCTATCGCTATGTTTTGTGTCCTTTTGAAGTAGCCCCAAGCAGAGACTGACGAGAATCACTTTCATTGAAAGGGGTTACCAAGCTACCAAAATACTACGAGTTTCCTGAAATCTCAGCAAACATTTTTTCACCCAATCTTGATGATATTCGCAGGTAATGATCCGTACACCAGTCCCACTTGGCTCACCAAATTTCTTTTTTCTAGGTTAAACCGTTCATTTGCAGTAACCGTTTTCATGTTTAGGTTTCACTCTGTTTTCTCCTATATGGATACATGTAGTTGGAACTGTAAATCAAACACGGTTTGTGCTAGCTCTTTGAAACTTGGCACAATAATGTAGTTCCAGGGTCTATCTGTATGGTTTGTGTCCTACTGAAGTAGCCCCAAGCAGAGATAGACGAGAATCACTTTCATTGAATGGGGATGCCAAGCTTCCAAAAAACTACGAGTTTCCTGAAATCTCAGCAAAACATTTTTTCACCCAATCTTGATGATACTTCCAGGTAATGATCAGTACACCAATCCCACTTGGCTCACCAAATTTCGTTCTTCTTGGTTAAACCGTTCCTTTGCAGTAACCGTTTTCATGTTTAGGTTTCACTCTGTTTTCTCCTATATGGATACATGTAGTTGGAACTCTAAATCAAACACGGTTTGTGCTAGCTCTTTGAAACTTGGCACAATAATGTAGTTCCAGGTTCTATCGCTATGGTTTGTGTCCTACTGAAGTAGCCCCACGCAGAGACTGACGAGAATCACTTTCATTGAATGGGGTTGCCAAGCTTCCAAAAAACTACGAGTTTCCTGAAATCTCAGCAAACATTTTTTCACCCAATCTTGATGATACTGACAGGTAATGATCAGTACACCAATCCCACTTGACTCACCAAATTTCGTTCTTCTAGGTTAAACCGTTCCTTTGCAGTAACCGTTTTCATTTTTAGGTTTCACTCTGTTTTCTCCTATATGGATACATGTAGTTGGAACTCTAAATAAAACACGGTTTGTGCTAGCTCTTTGAAACTTGGCACAAGAATGTAGTTCCAAGTTCTATCGCTATGGTTTGTGTCCTATTGAAGTAGCCCCAAGCAGAGACTGACGAGAATCACTTTCATTGAAAGGGGTTGCCAAGCTTCCAAAAAACTACGAGTTTCCTGAAATCTCAGCAAACATTTTTTCACCCAATCTTGATAATACTGGCAGGTAATGATCAGTACACCAATCCCACTTGGCTCACCAAATTTCGTTCTTCTTCGTTAAACTGTTCCTTTGCAGTGACCGTTTTCATGTTTAGGTTTCACTCTGTTTTCTCCTATATGGATACATGTAGTTGGAACTCTAAATGAAACACGGTTTGTGCTAGCTCTTTGAAACTTGGCACAATAATCTAGTTCCAGGTTCTATCGGGATGGTTTGTGTCCTACTGAAGTAGCCCCAAGCAGAGACTGACGAGAATCACTTTCATTGAATGGGGTTGCCAAGCTTCCAAAAAACTACTAGTTTCCTGAAATCTCAGCAAACATTTTTTCACCCAATATTGATGATACTGGCAGGTAATGATCAGTACACCAATCCCACTTTGCTCACCAAATTTCGTTCTTCTTGGTTAAACCGTTCCTTTGCAGTAACCGTTTTCATTTTTAGGTTTCACTCTGTTTTCTCCTATATGGATACATGTAGTTGGAACTCTAAATCAAACATGGTTTGTGCTAGCTCTTTGTAACTTGGCACAATAATGTAGTTCCAAGGTCTATCACTATGTTTTGTGTCCTTTTGAAGTAGCCCCAAGCAGAGACTGACGAGAATCACTTTCATTGAAAGGGGTTGCCAAGATTCCAAAAAACTACGAGTTTCCTGAAATCTCAGCAAACATTTTTTCACCCAATCTTGATGATACTTGCAGGTAATGATCCGTACACCAGTCCCACTTGGCTCACCAAATTTCTTTCTTCTAGGTTAAACCGTTCATTTGCAGTAACCGTTTTCATGTTTAGGTTTCACTCTGTTTTCTCCTATATGGATACATGTAGTTGGAACTGTAAATCAAACACGGTTTGTGCTAGCTCTTTGAAATTTGGCACAATAATGTAGTTCCAGGGTCTATCGCTATGGTTTGTGTCCTACTGAAGTAGCCCCAAGCAGAGACTGACGAGAATCACTTTTATTGAATGGGGTTGCCAAGCTTCCAAAAAACTACGAGTTTCCTGAAATCTCAGCAAACATTTTTTCACCCAATCTTGATGATATTGCAGGTAATGATCAGTACACCAATCCCACTTGTCTCAGCAAATTTCGTTCTTCTAGGTTAAACCGTTCCTTTGCAGTAACAGTTTTCATTTTTAGGTTTCACTCTGATTTCTCCTATATGGATACATGTAGTTGGAACTCTAAATCAAACACGGTTTGTGCTAGCTCTTTGAAACTTGGCACAATTATCTAGTTCCAGGTTCTATCGCTATGGTTTGTGTCCTACTGAAGTAGCCCCACGCAGAGACTGACGAGAATCACTTTCATTGAATGGGTTTGCCAAGCTACCAAAAAACTATGAGTTTCCTGAAATCTCAGCAAACATTTTTTCACCCAATCTTGATGATACTGGCAGGTAATGATCAGTACACCAATCCCACTTGGCTCACCAAATTTCGTTCTTCTAGGTTAAACCGTTCCTTTGCAGTAACCGTTTTCATTTTTAAGTTTCACTCTGTTTTCTCCTATATGGATCCATTGTGTTGGAACTCTAAATCAAACACAGTTTGTGCTAGCTCTTTGAAACTTGGCACAAGAATGTAGTTCCAAGTTCTATCACTATGGTTTGTGTCCTATTGAAGTAGCCCCAAGCAGAGACTGACGAGCATCACTTTCATTGAAAGGGTCGCCAAGCTTCCAAAAAACTACGAGTTTCCTGAAATCTCAGCAAACATTTTTTCACCCAATCTTGATGATTCTTGCAGGTAATGATCCGTACACCAGTCCCACTTGGCACACAAAATTTCTTTCTTGTACGTTAAAACGTTCATTTGCAGTAACCGTTTTCATGTTTAGGTTTCACTCTGTTTTCTCCTATATGGATGCATGTTGTTGGAACTCTAAATCAAACACGGTTTGTGCTAGCCCTTTGAAACTTGGCACAAGAATGTATTTCCAAGTTCTATCGCTATGGTTTGTGTCCTATTGAAGTATCCCCAAGCACAGACTGACGAGAATCACATTCATTGAAAGGGGTTGCCAAGATTCCAAAAAACTACGAGTTTCCTGATTTCTCAGCAAACATTTTTTCACCCAATCTTGATGATACTTTCATATAATGATCCGTACACCAGTCCCACTTGGCTCACCAAATTTCTTTCTTCTAGGTTAAACCGTTCATTTGCAGTAACCGTTTTCATGTTTAGGTTTCACTCGTTTTCTCCTATATGGATACATGTAGTTGGAACTCTAAATCAAACACGGTTTGTGCTAGCTCTTTGAAACTTGGCACAATAATGTAGTTCCAGGGTCTATCGCTATGGTTTGTGTCCTACTGAAGTAGCCCCAAGCAGAGACTGACGAGAATCACTTTCATTGAATGGGGTTGCCAAGCTTCCAAAAAACTACGAGTTTCCTGAAATCTCAGCAAACATTTTTTCACCCAATCTTGATGATATTGCAGGTAATGATCAGTACACCAATCCCACTTGGCTCACCAAATTTCGTTCTTCTTGGTTAAACCGTTCCTTTGCAGTAACCGTTTTCATTTTTAGGTTTCACTCTGTTTTCTCCTATATGGATACATGTAGTTGGAACTCTAAATCAAACACGGTTTGTGCTAGCTCTTTGAAACTTGGCACAATAATGTAGTTCCAAGGTCTATCGCTATGATTTGTGTCCTTTTGCAGTAGCCCCAAGCAGAGACTGAGGAGAATCACTTTCATTGAAAGGGTTTGCCAAGCTTCCAAAAAACTACGAATTTCCTGAAATCTCAGCAAACATTTTTTCACCCAATCTTGATGATACTTGCAGGTAATGATCCGTACACCAGTCCCACTTGGCTCACCAAATTTCTTTCTTCTAGGTTAAACCGTTCATTTGAAGTAACCGTTTTCATGTTTAGGTTTCACTCTGTTTTCTCCTATATGGATACATGTAGTTGGAACTCTAAATGAAACACGGTTTGTGCTAGCTCTTTGAAACTTGGCACAATAATGCAGTTCCAGGGTCTATCGCTATGGTTTGTGTCCTACTGAAGTAGCGCCAAGCAGAGACTGAAGAGAATCACTTTCATTGAATGGGGTTGCCAAGATTCCAAAAAACTACGAGTTTCCTGAAATCTCAGCAAACATTTTTTCACCCAATCTTGATGATATTGCAGGTAATGATCAGTACACCAATCCCACTTGGCTCACCAAATTTCGTTCTTCTAGGTTAAACCGTTCCTTTGCAGTAACCGTTTTCATTTTTAGGTTTCACTCTGTTTTCTCCTATATGGATACATGTAGTTGGAACTCTAAATCAAACACGGTTTGTGCTAGCCCTTTGAAACTTGGCACAAGAATGTATTTCCAAGTTCTATCGCTATGGTTTGTGTCCTATTGAAGTATCCCCAAGCACAGACTGACGAGAATCACTTTCATTGAAAGGGGTTGCCAAGATTCCAAAAAACTACGAGTTTCCTGATTTCTCAGCAAACATTTTTTCACCCAATCTTGATGATACTTGCAGGTAATGATCCGTACACCAGTCCCACTTGGCTCACCAAATTTCTTTCTTCTAGGTTAAACCGTTCATTTGCAGTAACCGTTTTCATGTTTAGGTTTCACTCGTTTTCTCCGATATGGATACATGTAGTTGGAACTCTAAATCAAACACGGTTTGTGCTAGCTCTTTGAAACTTGGCACAATAATGTAGTTCCAGGGTCTATCGCTATGGTTTGTGTCCTACTGAAGTAGCCCCAAGCAGAGACTGACGAGAATCACTTTCATTGAAAGGGGTTGCCAAGATTCCAAAAAACTACGAGTTTCCTGAAATCTCAGCAAACATTTTTTCACCCAATCTGGATGATACTTGCAGGTAATCATCTGTACACCAGTCCCACTTGGCTCACCAAATTTCTTTTTCCTAGGTTAAACCGTTCATTTGCAGTAACCGTATTCATGTTTAGGTTTCACTCGGTTTTCTCCTATATGGATACATGTAGTTGGAACTCTAAATGAAACACGGTTTGTGCTAGCTCTTTGAAACTTGGCACAATAATGTAGTTCCAGGTTCTATCGCGATGGTTTGTGTCCTACTGAAGTAGCCCCAAGCAGAGACTGACGAGAATCACTTTCATTGAAAGGGGTTGCCAATCTTCCAAAAACTACGAGTTTCCTGAAATCTCAGCAAACATTTTTTCACCCAATCTTGATAATACTGGCAGGTAATGATCAGTGCACCAATCCCACTTGGCTCACCAAATTTCGTTCATCTTGGTTAAACCGTTCCTTTGTAGTAACCGTTTTCATTTTTAGGTTTCACTCTGTTTTCTCCTATATGGATACATGTAGTTGGAACTCTAAATCAAACACGGTTTGTGCTAGCCCTTTGAAACTTGGCACAAGAATGTATTTCCAAGTTCTATCGCTATGGTTTGTGTCCTATTGAAGTAGCCCCAAGCACAGACTGACGAGGATCACTTTCATTGAAAGGGGTTGCCAAGCTTCCAAAAAACTACGAGTTTCCTGAAATCTCAGCAAACATTTTTTCACCCAATCTTGATGATTCTTGCAGGTAATGATCCGTACACCAGTCCCACTTGGCACACCAAATTTCTTTCTTCTAGGTTAAAACGTTCATTTGCAGTAACCGTTTTCATGTTTAGGTTTCACTCTGTTTTCTCCTATATGGATACATGTAGTTGGAACTCTAAATCAAACACGGTTTGTGCTAGCTCTTTGAAACTTGGCACAATAATGTAGTTCCAAGGTCTATCGCTATGATTTGTGTCCTTTTGCAGTAGCCCCAAGCAGAGACTGAGGAGAATCACTTTCATTGAAAGGGTTTGCCAAGCTTCCAAAAAACTACGAATTTCCTGAAATCTCAGCAAACATTTTTTCACCCAATCTTGATGATACTTGCAGGTAATGATCCGTACACCAGTCCCACTTGGCTCTCCAAATTTCTTTCTTCTAGGTTAAACCGTTCATTTGAAGTAACCGTTTTCATGTTTAGGTTTCACTCTGTTTTCTCCTATATGGATACATGTAGTTGGAAGTGTAAATCAAACACGGTTTGTGCTAGCTCTTTGAAACTTGGCACAATAATGCAGTTCCAGGGTCTATCGCTATGGTTTGTGTCCTACTGAAGTAGCGCCAAGCAGAGACTGAAGAGAATCACTTTCATTGAATGGGGTTGCCAAGATTCCAAAAAACTACGAGTTTCCTGAAATCTCAGCAACCATTTTTTCACCCAATCTTGATGATATTGCAGGTAATGATCAGTACACCAATCCCACTTGGCTCACCAAATTTCGTTCTTCTAGGTTAAACCGTTCCTTTGCAGTAACCGTTTTCATTTTTAGGTTTCACTCTGTTTTCTCCTATATGGATACATGTAGTTGGAACTCTAAATCAAACACGGTTTGTGCTAGCCCTTTGAAACCTGGAACAAGAATGTATTTCCAAGTTCTATCGCTATGGTTTGTGTCCTATTGAAGTATCCCCAAGCACAGACTGACGAGAATCACTTTCATTGAAAGGGGTTGCCAAGATTCCAAAAAACTACGAGTTTCCTGATTTCTCAGCAAACATTTTTTCACCCAATCTTGATGATACTTGCAGGTAATGATCCGTACACCAGTCCCACTTGGCTCACCAAATTTCTTTCTTCTAGGTTAAACCGTTCATTTGCAGTAACCGTTTTCATGTTTAGGTTTCACTCGTTTTCTCCGATATGGATACATGTAGTTGGAACTCTAAATGAAACACGGTTTGTGCTAGCTCTTTGAAACTTGGCACAATAATGTAGTTCCAGGTTCTATCGCGATGGTTTGTGTCCTACTGAAGTAGCCCCAAGCAGAGACTGACGAGAATCACTTTCATTGAAAGGGTTTGCCAATCTTCCAAAAAACTACGAGTTTCCTGAAATCTCAGCAAACATTTTTTCACCCAATCTTGATAATACTGGCAGGTAATGATCAGTACACCAATCCCACTTGGCTCACCAAATTTCGTTCATCTTGGTTAAACCGTTCCTTTGTAGTAAGCGTTTTCATTTTTAGGTTTCACTCTGTTTTCTCCTATATGGATACATGTAGTTGGAACTCTAAATCAAACACGGTTTGTGCTAACTCTTTCAAACCTGGCACAATAATGTAGTTCCAAGTTCTATCGCTATGGTTTGTGTCCTATTGAAGTAGCCCCAAGCAGAGACTGACGAGGATCACTTTCATTGAAAGGGGTTGCCAAGCTTCCAAAAAACTACGAGTTTCCTGAAATCTCAGCAAACATTTTTTCACCCAATCTTGATGATTCTTGCAGGTAATCATCAGTACACCAGTCCCACTTGGCACACCAAATTTCTTTCTTCTAGGTTAAAACGTTCATTTGCAGTAACCGTTTTCATGTTTAGGTTTCACTCTGTTTTCTCCTAAATGGATACATGTAGTTGGAACTCTTAATCAAACACGGTTTGTGCTAGCTCTTTGAAACTTGGCACAATAATGTAGTTCCAGGTTCTATCGCTATGGTTTGTGTATTACTGAAGTAGCCCCAAGCAGAGACTGACGAAAATCACTTTCATTGAATGGGGTTGCCAAGCTTCCAAAAAACTACTAGTTTCCTGAAATCTCAGCAAACGTTTTTTCACCCAATATTGATGATACTGGCAGGTAATGATCAGTACACCAATCCCACTTTGCTCACCAAATTTCGTTCTTCTTGGTTAAACCGTTCCTTTGCAGTAACCGTTTTCATTTTTAGGTTTCACTCTGTTTTGTCCTATATGGATACATGTAGTTGGAACTCTAAATCAAACGCGGTTTGTGCTAGCTCTTAGAAACTTGGCACAATAATGTAGTTCCAAGGTCTATCGCTATGTTTTGTGTCCTTTTGAAGTAGCCCCAAGCAGAGACTGAGGAGAATCACTTTCATTGAAAGGGGTTGCCAAGCTTCCAAAAAACTACGAGTTTCCTGAAATCTCAGCAAACATTTTTTCACCCAATCTTGATGATACTTGCAGGTAATGATCCGTACACCAGTCCCACTTGGCTCACCAAATTTCTTTCTTCTAGGTTAAACCGTTCATT
The DNA here is from genome assembly GCF_045843805.1 of Urocitellus parryii. Classification (NCBI taxonomy): domain Eukaryota; kingdom Metazoa; phylum Chordata; class Mammalia; order Rodentia; family Sciuridae; genus Urocitellus; species Urocitellus parryii. The sequence continues at coordinate 20,732 of NW_027553824.1, forward strand.
TGAAGTAACCGTTTTCATGTTTAGGTTTCACTCTGTTTTCTCCTATATGGATACATGTAGTTGGAACTGTAAATCAAACATGGTTTGTGCTAGCTCTTTGAAACTTGGCACAATAATACAGTTCCAGGGTCTATCGCTATGGTTTGTGTCCTACTGAAGTAGCCCCAAGCAGAGACTGAAGAGAATCACTTTCATTGAATGGGGTTGCCAAGCTTCCAAAAAACTACGAGTTTCCTGAAATCTCAGCAAACATTTTTTCACCCAATCTTGATGATATTGCAGGTAATGATCAGTACACCAATCCCACTTGGCTCACCAAATTTCGTTCTTCTAGGTTAAACCGTTCCTTTGCAGTAACCGTTTTCATTTTTAGGTTTCACTCTGTTTTCTCCTATATGGATACATGTAGTTGGAACTCTAAATCAAACACGGTTTGTGCTAGCCCTTTGAAACTTGGCACAAGAATGTATTTCCAAGTTCTATCGCTATGGTTTGTGTCCTATTGAAGTATCCCCAAGCACAGTCTGACGAGAATCACTTTCATTGAAAGGGGTTGCCAAGATTCCAAAAAACTACGAGTTTCCTGAAATCTCAGCAAACATTTTTTCACCCAATCTTGATGATACTTGCAGGTAATGATCCGTACACCAGTCCCACTTGGCTCACCAAATTTCTTTCTTCTAGGTTAAACCGTTCATTTGCAGTAACCGTTTTCATGTTTAGGTTTCACTCGTTTTCTCCTATATGGATACATGTAGTTGGAACTCTAAATGAAACACGGTTTGTGCTAGCTCTTTGAAACTTGGCACAATAATGTAGTTCCAGGGTCTATCGCTATGGTTTGTGTCCTACTGAAGTAGCCCCAAGCAGAGACTGACGAGAATCACTTTCATTGAATGGGTTTGCCAAGCTTCCAAAAAACTACGAGTTTCCTGAAATCTCTGCAAACATTTTTTCACCCAATCTTGATGATACTGGCAGGTAATGATCAGTACACCAATCCCACTTGGCTCACTGAATATCGTTCTTCTAGGTTAAACCGTTCCTTTGCAGTAACCGTTTTCATGTTTAGGTTTCACTCTGTTTTCTCCTATATGGATACATGTAGTTGGAACTCTAAATCAAACACGGTTTGTGCTAGCCCTTTGAAACTTGGCACAATAATGTAGTTCCAGGTTCTATCGCTATGGTTTGTGTCCTACTGAAGTAGCCCAAAGCAGAGACTGACGAGAATCACTTTCATTGAATGGGGTTGCCAAGCTTCCAAAAAACTACTAGTTTCCTGAAATCTCAGCAAACATTTTTTCACCCAATATTGATGATACTGGCAGGTAATGATCGTACACCAATCCCACTTGGCTCACCAAATTTCGTTCTTCTTGGTTAAACCGTTCCTTTGCAGTAACCGTTTTCATTTTTAGGTTTCACTCTGTTTTCTCCTATATGGATACATGTAGTTGGAACTCTAAATCAAACATGCTTTGTGCTAGCTCTTTGAAACTTGGCACAATAATGTAGTTCCAAGGTCTATCACTATGTTTTGTGTCCTTTTGAAGTAGCCCCAAGCAGAGACTGACGAGAATCACTTTCATTGAAAGGGGTTGCCAAGCTTCCAAAAAATTACGAGTTTCCTGAAATCTCAGCAAACATTTTTTCACCCAATCTTGATGATACTTGCAGGTAATGATCCGTACACCAGTCCCACTTGGCTCACCAAATTTCTTTCTTCTAGGTTAAACCGTTCATTTGCAGTAACCGTTTTCATGTTTAGGTTTCACTCTGTTTTCTCCTATATGGATACATGTAGTTGCAACTGTAAATCAAACACGGTTTGTGCTAGCTCTTTGAAACTTGGCACAATAATGTAGTTCCAGGGTCTATCGCGATGGTTTGTGTCCTACTGAAGTAGCCCCAAGCAGAGACTGACGAGAATCACTTTCCTTGAATGGGGTTGCCAAGCTTCCAAAAAACTACGAGTTTCCTGAAATCTCAGCAACCATTTTTTCACCCAATCTTGATGATATTGCAGGTAATGATCAGTACACCAATCCCACTTGGCTCACCAAATTTCGTTCTTCTAGGTTAAACCGTTCCTTTGCAGTAACCGTTTTCATTTTTAGGTTTCACTCTGTTTTCTCCTATATGGATACATGTAGTTGGAACTCTAAATCAAACACGGTTTGTGCTAGCCCTTTGAAACTTGGCACAAGAATGTATTTCCAAGTTCTATCGCTATGGTTTGTGTCCTATTGAAGTATCCCCAAGCACAGACTGACGAGAATCACTTTCATTGAAAGGGGTTGCCAAGATTCCAAAAAACTACGAGTTTCCTGAAATCTCAGCAAACATTTTTTCACCCAATCTTGATGATACTTGCAGGTAATGATCCGTACACCAGTCCCACTTGGCTCACCAAATTTCTTTCTTCTAGGTTAAACCGTTCATTTGCAGTAACCGTTTTCATGTTTAGGTTTCACTCGTTTTCTCCTATATGGATACATGTAGTTGGAACTGTAAATCAAACACGGTTTGTGCTAGCTCTTTGAAACTTGGCACAATAATGTAGTTCCAGGGTCTATCGCTATGGTTTGTGTCCTACTGAAGTAGCCTCAAGCATAGACTGACGAGAATCACTTTCATTGAATGGGGTTGCCAAGCTTCCAAAAAACTACGAGTTTCCTGAAATCTCAGCAAACATTTTTTCACCCAATCTTGATGATATTGCAGGTAATGATCAGTACACCAATCCCACGTGGCTCACCAAATTTCGTTCTTCTAGGTTAAACCGTTCCTTTGCAGTAACCGTTTTCATTTTTAGGTTTCACTCTGTTTTCTCCTATATGGATACATGTAGTTGGAACTCTAAATCAAACACGGTTTGTGCTAGCCATTTGAAACTTGGCACAAGAATGTATTTCCAAGTTCTATCGCTATGGTTTGTGTCCTATTGAAGTAGCCCCAAGCACAGACTGACGAGAATCACTTTCATTGAAAGGGGTTGCCAAGATTCCAAAAAACTACGAGTTTCCTGAAATCTCAGCAAACATTTTTTCACCCAATCTTGATGATACTTGCAGGTAATGATCCGTACACCAGTCCCACTTGGCTCACCAAATTTCTTTCTTCTAGGTTAAACCGTTCATTTGCAGTAACCGTTTTCATGTTTAGGTTTCACTCGTTTTCTCCTATATGGATACATGTAGTTGGAACTCTAAATGAAACACGGTTTGTGCTAGCTCTTTGAAACTTGGCACAATAATGTAGTTCCAGGGTCTATCGCTATGGTTTGTGTCCTACTGAAGTAGCCCCAAGCACAGACTGACGAGAATCACTTTCATTGAATGGGTTTGCCAAGCTTCCAAAAAACTACGAGTTTCCTGAAATCTCTGCAAACATTTTTTCACCCAATCTTGATGATACTGGCAGGTAATGATCAGTACACCAATCCCACTTGGCTCACCGAATTTCGTTCTTCTAGGTTAAACCGTTCCTTTGCAGTAACCGTTTTCATGTTTAGGTTTCACTCTGTTTTCTCCTATATGGATACATGTAGTTGGAACTCTAAATCAAACACGGTTTGTGCTAGCCCTTTGAAACTTGGCACAAGAATGTATTTCCAAGTTCTATCGCTATGGTTTGTGTCCTATTGAAGTAGCCCCAAGCACAGACTGACGAGAATCACTTTCATTGAAAGGGGTTGCCAAGATTCCAAAAAACTACGAGTTTCCTGAAATCTCAGCAAACATTTTTTCACCCAATCTTGATGATACTTGCAGGTAATGATCCGTACACCAGTCCCACTTGGCTCACCAAATTTCTTTCTTCTAGGTTAAACCATTCATTTGCAGTAACCGTTTTCATGTTTAGGTTTCACTCGTTTTCTCCTATATGGATACATGTAGTTGGAACTCTAAATGAAACACGGTTTGTGCTAGCTCTTTGAAACTTGGCACAATAATGTAGTTCCAGGGTCTATCGCTATGGTTTGTGTCCTACTGAAGTAGCCCCAAGCAGAGACTGACGAGAATCACTTTCATTGAATGGGTTTGCCAAGCTTCCAAAAAACTACGAGTTTCCTGTAATCTCTGCAAACATTTTTTCACCCAATATTGATGATACTGGCAGGTAATGATCAGTACACCAATCCCACTTGGCTCACCGAATTTCGTTCTTCTAGGTTAAACCGTTCATTTGCAGTAATCGTTTTCATGTTTAGGTTTCACTCTGTTTTCTCCTATATGGATACATGTAGTTGGAACTCTAAATCAAACACGGTTTGTGCTAGCTCTTTGAAACTTGGCACAATAATGTAGTTCCAGGTTCTATCGCTATGGTTTGTGTCCTACTGAAGTAGCCCCAAGCAGAGACTGACGAGAATCACTTTCATTGAATGGGGTTGCCAAGCTTCCAAAAAACTACTAGTTTCCTGAAATCTCAGCAAACATTTTTTCACCCAATATTGATGATACTGGCAGGTAATGATCAGTACACCAATCCCACTTGTCTCAGCAAATTTCGTTCTTCTAGGTTAAACCGTTCCTTTGCAGTAACCGTTTTCATTTTTAGGTTTCACTCTGTTTTCTCCTATATGGATACATGTAGTTGGAACTCTAAATCAAACATGGTTTGTGCTAGCTCTTTGAAACTTGGCACAATAATGTAGTTCCAAGGTCTATCACTATGTTTTGTGTCCTTTTGAAGTAGCCCCAAGCAGAGACTGACGAGAATCACTTTCATTGAAAGGGGTTGCCAAGCTTCCAAAAAACTACGAGTTTCCTGAAATCTCAGCAAACATTTTTTCACCCAATCTTGATGATACTTGCAGGTAATGATCCGTACACCAGTCCCACTTGGCTCACCAAATTTCTTTCTTCTAGGTTAAACCGTTCATTTGCAGTAACCGTTTTCATGTTTAGGTTTCACTCTGTTTTCTCCTATATGGATACATGTAGTTGGAACTGTAAATCAAACACGGTTTGTGCTAGCTCTTTGAATCTTGGCACAAAATGTAGTTCCAGGGTCTATCGCAATGGTTTGTGTCCTACTGAAGTAGCCCCAAGCAGAGACTGACGAGAATCACTTTCATTGAATGGGGTTGCCAAGCTTCCAAAAAACTACGAGTTTCCTGAAATCTCAGCAAACATTTTTTCACCCAATCTTGATGATATTGCAGGTAATGATCAGTACACCAATCCCACTTGGCTCACCAAATTTCGTTCTTCTAGGTTAAACCGTTCCTTTGCAGTAACCGTTTTCATTTTTAGGTTTCACTCTGTTTTCTCCTATATGGATACAGTAGTTGGAACTCTAAATCAAACACGGTTTGTGCTAGCCCTTTGAAACTTGGCACAAGAATGTATTTCCAAGTTCTATCGCTATGGTTTGTGTCCTATTGAAGTATCCCCAAGCACAGACTGACGAGAATCACTTTCATTGAAAGGGGTTGCCAAGATTCCAAAAAACTACGAGTTTCCTGAAATCTCAGCAAACATTTTTTCACCCAATCTTGATGATACTTGCAGGTAATGATCCGTACACCAGTCCCACTTGGCTCACCAAATTTCTTTCTTCTAGGTTAAACCGTTCATTTGCAGTAACCGTTTTCATGTTTAGGTTTCACTCGTTTTCTCCTATATGGACACATGTAGTTGGAACTCTAAATCAAACACGGTTTGTGCTAGCTCTTTGAAACTTGGCACAATAATGTAGTTCCAGGGTCTATCGTTATGGTTTGTGTCCTACTGAAGTAGCCCCAAGCAGAGACTGACGAGAATCACTTTCATTGAATGTGGTTGCCAAGCTTCCAAAAAACTACTAGTTTCCTGAAATCTCAGCAAACATTTTTTCACCCAATCTTGATGATATTGCAGGTAATGATCAGTACACCAATCCCACTTGTCTCAGCAAATTTCGTTCTTCTAGGTTAAACCGTTCCTTTGCAGTAACCGTTTTCATGTTTAGGTTTCACTCTGTTTTCTCCTATATGGATACATGTAGTTGGAACTCTAAATCAAACACGGTTTGTGCTAGCTCTTTGAAACTTGGCACAATAATCTAGTTCCAGGTTCTATCGCTATGGTTTGTGTCCTACTGAAGTAGCCCCAAGCAGAGACTGACGAGAATCACTTTCATTGAATGCGGTTGCCAAGCTTCCAAAAAACTACTAGTTTCCTGAAATCTCAGCAAACATTTTTTCACCCAATATTGATGATACTGGCAGGTAATGATCAGTACACCAATCCCACTTTGCTCACCAAATTTCGTTCTTCTTGGTTAAACCGTTCCTTTGCAGTAACCGTTTTCATTTTTAGGTTTCACTCTGTTTTCTCCTATATGGATACATGTAGTTGGAACTCTAAATCAAACATGGTTTGTGCTAGCTCTTTGAAACTTGGCACAATAATGTAGTTCCAAGGTCTATCACTATGTTTTGTGTCCTTTTGAAGTTGCCCCAAGCAGATACTGACGAGAATCACTTTCATTGAAAGGGGTTGCCAAGCTTCCAAAAAAGTACGAGTTTCCTGTAATCTCAGCAAACATTTTTTCACCCAATCTTGATGATACTTGCAGGTAATGATCCGTACACCAGTCCCACTTGGCTCACCAAATTTCTTTCTTCTAGGTTAAACCGTTCATTTGCAGTAACCGTTTTCATGTTTAGGTTTCACTCTGTTTTCTCCTATATGGATACATGTAGTTGGAACTGTAAATCAAACACGGTTTGTGCTAGCTCTTTGAAACTTGGCACAATAATGTAGTTCCAGGGTCTATCGCTATGGTTTGTGTCCTACTGAAGTAGCCCCAAGCAGAGACTGACGAGAATCACTTTCATTGAATGGGGTTGCCAAGCTTCCAAAAAACTACGAGTTTCCTGAAATCTCAGCAAACATTTTTTCACCCAATCTTGATGATATTGCAGGTAATGATCAGTACACCAATCCCACTTGGCTCACCACATTTCGTTCTTCTAGGTTAAACCGTTCCTTTGCAGTAACCGTTTTCATTTTTAGGTTTCACTCTGTTTTCTCCTATATGGATACATGTAGTTGGAACTCTAAATCAAACACGGTTTGTGCTAGCTCTTTGAAACTTGGCACAGTAATGTAGTTCCAGGTTCTATCGCTATCGTTTTTGTCCTATTGAAGTAGCCCCAAGCAGAGACTGACGAGAATCACTTTCATTGAAAGGGGTTGCCAATCTTCCAAAAAACTACGAGTTTCCTGAAATCTCAGCAAACATTTTTTCACCCAATCTTGATGATATTGCAGGTAATGATCAGTACACCAATCCCACTTGGCTCACCAAATTTCGTTCTTCTAGGTTAAACCGTTCCTTTGCAGTAACCGTTTTCATTTTTAGGTTTCACTCTGTTTTCTCCTATATGGATACATGTAGTTGGAACTCTAAATCAAACACGGTTTGTGCTAGCCCTTTGAAACTTGGCACAAGAATGTATTTCCAAGTTCTATCGCTATGGTTTGTGTCCTATTGAAGTAGCCCCAAGCACAGACTGACGAGGATCACTTTCATTGAAAGGGGTTGCCAAGCTTCCAAAAAACTACGAGTTTCCTGAAATCTCAGCAAATATTTTTTCACCCAATCTTGATGATTCTTGCAGGTAATGATCCGTACACCAGTCCCACTTGGCACACCAAATTTCTTTCTTCTACGTTAAAACGTTCATTTGCAGTAACCGTTTTCATGTTTAGGTTTCACTCTGTTTTCTCCTATATGGATACATGTAGTTGGAACTCTAAATCAAACACGGTTTGTGCTAGCTCTTTGAAACTTGGCACAATAATGTAGTTCCAGGTTCTATCGCTATGGTTTGTGTCCTACTGAAGTAGCCCCAAGCAGAGACTGACGAGAATCACTTTCATTGAATGGGGTTGCCAAGCTTCCAAAAAACTACTAGTTTCCTGAAATCTCAGCAAACATTTTTTCACCCAATATTGATGATACTGGCAGGTAATGATCAGTACACCAATCCCACTTTGCTCACCAAATTTCGTTCTTCTTGGTTAAACCGTTCCTTTGCAGTAACCGTTTTCATTTTTAGGTTTCACTCTGTTTTCTCCTATATGGATACATGTAGTTGGAACTCTAAATCAAACATGGTTTGTGCTAGCTCTTTGAAACTTGGCACAATAATGTAGTTCCAAGGTCTATCACTATGTTTTGTGTCCTTTTGAAGTAGCCCCAAGCAGAGACTGACGAGAATCACTTTCATTGAAAGGGGTTGCCAAGCTTCCAAAAAACTACGAGTTTCCTGAAATCTCAGCAAACATTTTTTCACCCAATCTTGATGATACTTGCAGGTAATGATCCGTACACCAGTCCCACTTGGCTCACCAAATTTCTTTCTTCTAGGTTAAACCGTTCATTTGCAGTAACCGTTTTCATGTTTAGGTTTCACTCTGTTTTCTCCTATATGGATACATGTAGTTGGAACTGTAAATCAAACACGGTTTGTGCTAGCTCTTTGAATCTTGGCACAAAATGTAGTTCCAGGGTCTATCGCAATGGTTTGTGTCCTACTGAAGTAGCCCCAAGCAGAGACTGACGAGAATCACTTTCATTGAAAGGGGTTGCCAAGATTC
>NW_027553825.1:0-29232 GCF_045843805.1 Urocitellus parryii
AGCTGGAATTACAGGCATGTGCCATAGCACCCAGCTTACTCTGCTTTCTTTCTAAGGCATTCATTTAGTTTAGGGAACAGAGTAGAGCTTTTACAAACTTTTCCTACATTAAAATTAAAGTATCACCGAGAATGTAATATCTCATAAAGCTAGTCTAGATTCTTAATGAGGAAAGAAACCTAAATTACATTTTAAATGTTAAGTCTTCACCTCATACACATTTTCCATCTATAGAAATTTAATCCAATAAAATATAATTTCTTACTATATCAGACGTTTTATAATCACTACATAAATTAAAGTGTATGGAAATGAGAAATTAATTAAATATGTATAATAACCCCTTTACTCTTTCTGAATCTTTTTATAGCACTGAATTGGATATGATAACTATTTACAGGGATTAGTTCATGGAATACATTTTATTACATTTAATTTAGATTTATCTCTCAAAAACATTTGGAGTTTTATTAAGTGAGAAAAAGAGGATAATTTAGATATTAGGAACATGTGGAAGATAAATGAAAACAGTTGAGAAAATGTGAAACAAAAATTTCATAGAATTCCATAGCTTCTATTGTGATTGCTGAACAATTTATCATTTAAAATAATTTTTATGCAAACCTTGAATAATGGACTCAATTGTTGTTATGCATAGAGTCAAAAGGTGTTTCCTTTTGCATGATTGCCACCATATTCACAGTGTATGTTTAGATTGTGTATTGAAAATTTCAAGTCGTTTTATTCTCTGGACCTCTATCTCTCACTATGTGAAAAAAAAACTGAAATGAATTAAGGACTTAAATATAAAACAAGACATTATGACATTATGAAACTACTAGGTAGAATCATAAAAGAAATGCCAGATAACTTTGGACTGAGCAAGGACTTTGTTTGTTTGTTTTTGTTTTTTAATTTTGTTTTTTTTAGACAAAGGAAAAAGAAGGCTTATTGCTTTGCTAGCACAGGAGAAACACAGGGGACTCCTGTCCCAAAGGCTGTGATTCTGCCCATCAGCAGTGTGTGTGTGTTTGTGTGTGTGTGTGTGTGTTTGTGGGGGCGTGCCCACAGGCACATTAGCGATTCCACTTGGTTTTCAGTTTTTTACCTAGCATCTTTAACCCATTAGTGCAGTCTCTGTGGCCCTGGGAAAATGTCAAGTCACTTATATTTTCCCATTGTTGACCTGCTTCTGAGCAACCTCTCACGATAAAGATTTGCTTTCCCACTAAATATTCAGCTCTTTTTCCCTTTACTTTTTTTCTTCCATCCTCACTATGTGCACTTGGCTTTCCTTGCACTACTTGGGCAAATTCCTTCTTCTTTTTCTCATAGACCCTAATTCCAGTTTGAAACCATGGCCACTTAACACCCTTTTTCTGACTCAATAACTGTACATGTGAAGCAGAGCTCTCTTGGAGAGTATCTGAAACACTGTTCTTAAGGGCACCTGTACTGCTATCTTTGATTTAAATTAAAATAAAATTTAGCCAGGTGCAGTGGGTCACACCTGTAATCTCAGTGGCTTGGGAGGCTGAGGCAGGGAGAGTCCAAGTTCAAAGCCAGACTCAGTGACTTATATATTTTTTATTTTGAGATAGGATCTCAGTGAGATCCTATCTCAAAATAAAAAATATAAAAAGGGCTGGAAATGTGACTCAGTGGTTAAGTCCCCTGGGATTTAATCCCTGGTATAATTTTTTAAAAAATAAATCAATTAGTCTTTATAGGAAGGAAAAATCCAGATATGTAAGAAGAAAATTTAGAAAGAGTGCAGTGCCTAAAAGGGTCTGGGTGCTTTAGGGAGCCAGGAGGGGACAGAGCATGGCAACTCTTGGCTTCTGAGCTTCTGAGGTGTTCTCTTTTACTTCAGGGAAAGACAGTAGAGGACAGAGGTCCCACTTGGCAGTGGTGTGAAGGACAGCAGGTCTGGCTGGAGGAGTGCTGGCTGCAGCAGGTGAGCTGCCAGCCTTCTTTGTGCCTGTGTCTGGTTCCGCTACAGCTGAGTCAGAGAGGCCACTGCCAGGTGGCAGCAGAACGAGCTATGTGGACCTGGCAAGGTCATGTTTCCGCTATGAGTTCTGCATCAGTAGGCTCACTTTGGACCTCTCAGAACTCTGGGCTTATTGATCAGCAGCCCAGGTGTGTGGGAAGCTGGAGCTCACTGAAGGGGAAGTCTGAGAGCAATTCAGCCCCCACTTCCCACTCCTGTCACCTCCACTCTCTAAAGCAGAGTGGGGAGATGGCAACAAACGCACTTGACAAAACAGTTACTCTACATGTTGAACAGCTGTAACTTCCTGATTGGAGTTAGAAGCAATAAAGCAGGGTGGGGGCAGAAAAGAAGGTTTTCACATCTACTGTTTTCTTTTTCTTCTTCTCCTTTTTTTTAGTGCTAGGGATTGAACCCGGAACCTTGCACAGTTCTACCACAAATCCTCATCCAGCTCTTTAAAAATTTTATTACATTTTGAGACGGGGTCTTGCTAAGTTGCTTAAGGTCTCACTGAGTTTCTGAGACTGAACTTGTAACCCTCCTGCCTCTGCTTTCTGAGCATCTGGGATTATAGGTGTGCACTACCACACCTGACTTATCTACTACTTACTAAGGGTACAATCTACATAATACCACTGTTCACCTATTTTAAGTGTAGTGTTGGTGAGTTTTAGTGAATTTATACCACCTCACCTCCCACTTTTGATCTATATGAAATAAAGTGGAGGAAAAGTCACCTGGGTGGACATAGATGAAATATGAGAGGGCTTGTGGTTCTGCCTGCAGCCCCATCACAATTTTTTTTTGCTCTGTAAACAATAGTTTTATACAAATATAAAGTTGTGCATCTTCCAAGCTATCACTCCAACAGACATTTATTCAACTAAAACAAAACATATTTAAAAATATTTTAACAATGTACAAATACATTCACAACATAATCGGCTGATTAAAAGATTCCAACAAAGTTTCCAGTACCGACAACAGAATTTACAAATGCCTACAATAATTTGTAGATTGGTTTAGTTTACAGTTAACTATATTTCCTTGTTTAAGAAATATTATTAATACAAATGTATGATTTATAATATCCCCCTTATAGCAAGAAAAAATAGATTCATAAAATAAAATGTCACTAGGCATTTATTACACCAAATATTTAAATGATTATTCTTACTATGACATAAGAATAATATTAATTTAGTACTAAAAGATATTATTAGTCCAAAGACCACCAAAGAATTTCCAGGAAGTTCCAAAATAAAAATCTGACTATCCTTTCCATGAAATAAGTAGAATAGCAGCAATCCCTGGGTATCCCTTAAACATAAACTATAAAGATTCCATTTATTATTTAGGCCTTAAGTATAAAAATAAAAGAAAATCTTAGAAACTAGTTAACACTACCAGCCTGAATTTGGTTTTCACTTGTGCATATCTAAGGTAAGCAATTTCAACATGAAGTATATATTTAAAATTAACATTTTTTCTAACTTTTTAACTCATACACAAGCCAAGTGCTTATTCTTAATCATGGAATCAACTTATTTCTGAAAATAATCTACAGAAATAGTATGTAAACACACATACCTTTAAGATAGACTAAGAATATCCTATATTCTATGGATCAAAATGCAAATATCTCTGTAATATGTGTAAACCTAACACATTAATTTGGGATATACTGATACATTACTATATGCATACATATGTACACCATAAAATAAATTCTGACAATGTTTCTAGTGATATCATCATACTTCCCAGCCTCAACTACTAGAAAAAGAAAATAAAAACTTTGTTTAAAAAAAGAAAACAGTTTTAATAGTAACTTTGTAAGTGAAAACAAAACAAACAAAAAACAATGTTCCTCTATGCAACTGGACTGAGCTCTAAACAGTTCATAATCAAGAATCTCTTTGCCCTTCCCCAATATGACAGAGAACATAAGCTTTCTCTCTGTTCATTTCCAGTGTTTTGTTTTAAAAACTGCTTTCTAAGATACGAGATAGCCATGCTGGTTAAATTCTTCTGGCTGCCCGCTTTGCACCTGATGTAACCACACAGGTTGGCACTCTGTAGTACCACACCCATGATAACCACAGCCAACCACTTCACTCTGAAGGAGAAGAGAGTACTAAAGGCAAATATCACCCATAGCACTGGACAGGCAATTAGTCTTAACCAAGAGATTCTTGATTCAGCCTCTAAAACAGTGTTATTCTCCTGAGGAGATACCTTCCTGGACTCAAACACCCAATGATTCTTTCCATCATCATCAATATGATTCCACCACGGAAGGCCTACCATCAGTCTACCTGTGACATTCTTCATGCCCCAAAGTCACATGACAACAACAGGATAATTGTCACCATACAGGCAATAAAGATGCTGCTGAGCAATTCACAGAGAAGATAGACTATAATGGCACTGACTCGGAAGAACAAATGGAGAAATGATGCCACTGGATGTCGGGTTTTGGATTTTCTTGGTCTATTAGTTGTCTCTTCTGTGTCAAACAATGAAACATCTTTGTCATCATTGCTGTCCTGAGACAACATGGCAACTGTGTGCCAGCCCCGCTTCGTCTTGTCCCATTTGAATTAGGACTTTGTCTCCCCATACATGTGGCAGGAAGCTGTGCTAAGGGTTTGCTGATGTTGGTTGGAGGAGTAGCAGTTTGAGAACTTTTACTTTTTTGAAGGGAAGATGGGGAAGGTAAAAGAGGCCAATGACAACAGAGATGGCCTGAGGGGTTTAGGTCTGGGGTAGGGGAAAAATGTGAAAGGGATGCAACCAAGCAAACTCTACAGCCTCTTTTACTCAGTCTCCTCTATCCAGCTGTAGCATCAGCACCTGGGAATTGATTAGAAGTGCAGTGTCAGGCCCCAGTCTCAGACCTACTAAATCAGGACCTATATTTTGACAAGACCAGGTCCTGTGTAAGTGCAGGGAAGTTTGGGAAGCACTGATGGTCTCCTGGCATTCCCAGAACAAAATGCCACAGGCCAAGGGCAGCCAGGAAAGTGGGCCTACAGTCTGGTCTCATCAGGATGGGAATGATCACTGAGAGGGGTGGAGAATAGCATTTCAAATGGTGAATTCAATTTTAAAAATCAGCTTTTTTGAGGGTAGGGAGTACCAGGGATTGAACTCAAGGGCCCTTGACCCCTGAGCCATATCCTCAGCCCTATTTTGTATTTTATTTAGAGACAGGGTCTCACTGAGTTGATTAGCATCTTTCCGTTGCTGAGGCTGGCTTTGAACTCAAGATCCTCCTGCCTCAGCCTCCCAAACTGCTGGGATAACAGACATGTGCCACCATGCCCAGCCCCAAATTTAGCATTTTTGCAAGCCATGTTGGGATAAAGATAGATAACATCCTCAAAAACTAAATTATAACATCATTAAAGGACCATTCCTAGAAAATCCCATTGTCTTTTGTGTCTCTTGCCTGAGACTAGTTTTCTCAGCTCCATTTGTAGTAACTTTTTCTGGGGCTGGGAGCTAATTAGGAATGTGAGTTCAATAAGGATTTCTTAGATATATTTAACCAGGTGGAGTCCTGGAGATGATCACACTCACAAGATATTAGATTGAAGATGTAGTACAGGAAATCAGTTTGAATTATAAGCAAAAGGAAAATCACTTCTTCCCTAATAAGCTTCCCTTTACATTTAAACTGTACGCAAAGTCCTGTTTACTAATATTGTCGCCTCTCTGACCTTTGCTTCCTGTCCTGGCAGGCTTTCAAGAACATGCTGCTCTAGCAGGACTGAGAGGAGTCCAGAAGCACCGTCTGCATTCCTGACTCCAAGTCTTGCGGTCATGATGGTTCATTTACCAGTAATGGCTTCCTCTTCCCACTACCCCTTTTCTTCCCAACAGATATTCAAGACAAGGTTTAAGTGGTGTTTTTCCACAAAGCCTGTTCTAATCACTCCATTCTGTAGTGGACCTGCCTTTTCTTATCTCTGTAGTCCTATATTTAGAACACTTAGAGTTCTTAGTGCAGGCTGCTTTGTGTTGTTATTTGGTGTGGAGGATCATCAAGAACAGATGCTCCCTGCTCTTGTTCCCCTAATATCATACCTGGGTCACAGAAAGTACTCACTAAAGATTTCACAGGTCCCTTCAGAAGTCCAGAGAGCCCTGGACCACTGCAACCTTTGAAGGCCATATTTCCAACCTCACCCAACCCTAGCATCCTGATGAGTTTTCAATGACTTTAACAAACTTTAACTTTTGGCCTCCTTTCTCCTAATTCTGTCAAGTAAGCTTATTCCTATCCTTTATATGCTATGGTGTTAGTCAACTTCTTGTTTCTGTGACAAAAATACCTGACAAGAACAATTTAGAGGAAGAAAAGTTTATTTTGAGCTCATAGTTTCAGAGGTTTAGTCTATGGTTGGCTGACCCCATTGTTCTGGGCCCAAGGTGAGGGTTAATATCATGGTAGCCAGGAAGCAGAGAGAGCAAGAGAAAAAGGGCCACAGGGAAGATGAACCCTTCCAGGTCACATTCCAAGTGACCCACCTCCTCCAGCCATGTCCCACCTGCCTACAGTTATCACCTAGTTTGTCCATATTCAAATTAAGATGGAGTGCTAAGGTTATGGTTCCCCTAATCCAAGCATTCCTCCTTGAACATTCCCATATTAATACAGGAGCTCCTAGGGGACACTTCATATCCAAATCCCAACTGCTGCTCTAAGATTCTAGATAAAAAGAAACATTGGCATACATTTTTCTGACGTCCTTTTCTCTTGTAGGTGAAATGCCATCACATCCTTCCTAGTAATTCTTTAAAGGTCTCAGAGATGCAATACACCTGTCTATATTCTAAGAGATTCCAAGAGTGCCCAAAGACCTACTTCCTGTCCAGGCTGACCCAGTTGCTCTGGAAGCCAGTTCCACTGCAGAATTCAGAAGCAGAGATGAGGCCTGTGTGACAAGGGGAAGTGTCTTCAGGATGACACTTTTGCAAAATCCCAGCTTGAGAACCTTACCTTTACCTCTCCATTTGAGGCAGTATCTCTTTCTCGGTTTTTAAAAACAAGTTATTTATGATTTGGGAAATTACAAAAATTGTCAATGCTAAGAACTTCTGGGATGCTAATGCATCAGTGGACTATCAGAACATTGGTGGAAATGTGGACTGTTCAGATGCAGAATACCTGGTTTGAACTCAGCCACTGACTGGCTATGTGACTGTAAGTGAAATCACATCCCATCTCTGAACCTCTGATTCCTCTTTTGTAAAATGAGGATGATGATGTACCTGTCTTACACTGTGATTGTGAGCCATTCATGAGATTGTAGGCATGAAGTGGCACTTCACAGTTCAAGTATAAATTACTTATTAGTAGTAGATGTAGTACTGCTCTACTGCAGTGTTTCTCAAACTTCAGTGCACATCAGCATCACTCAGCAGGACTTTTAAAATAAAATAAAATAAAATACTTAATTTTATTTATATATTTTTATGTGGTGATGAGGATTGGACCCAGTGCCTCACATGTGCTAGGCAAGCGCTCTACCACTGAACCACAACCCCAGTCCCCAGCAGAACTTTTAATGCAGAAATTGCTGGAACCCACCCCATGGGATTGGGTAGGTGAGAGGTGCCTGAGACTCCTTCTTTCCCCTCTTCCTTCCTTCCTTCTTTCCTTCCCTCCCTCCCTCCCTGCCTCCCTTTCTATATTTGCAGTGCTGGGGATTAAGCCCAGAGTTTTGTGCATGCTAGATAAGTGTTCTACCATTAAGCTATACCTCCAGCACCATCTTATCTTTTTAGTAGGTTCTCAAGTGATACTAAAGATGCTGGTATGGGGAACACATTTAGAGAACCACTGCTTACTGAAATCCCCACCCATTTCCATTCTTACCTCATTATGAATACCTTAAAGCATAACCTCAACTTGTTGTGATGTTGATAGAGTTTTGGGTCAGCTGGAATTTCAGCCAAAAACACTTGGGCTACTTCCAGTGGTCCCTGATGGAAAAAAGTAAGAAAACAAAATTGATATTGGAAAGAAAATTACATTATTTGGAGAAAATGTTGGAGTGGCTTCTTAGTTTTAACATTTAATTTTGTAGTTGGTTTGACTAAAACAAAAAGTCACTGAAAGTCTTGAGCTTCTCAGGTAACTCTGATTCCTTAGGAGGAATCCTAAGTTTTAGGAGAATACTCACAGGTACAAATAGGCTTTCCTTGATACATAAAGGTCAAGCAAATGCATCAAAAATTATGTGCTTCCAGTTTTTCTAAAAATTGCCTTATCTCTCTGCTCATACCCACTTATCTGGTTACCCTAGTGTTGACATCATTTTGCACAAGTGCCAGTTAGAGTTGGAGAGCTGTACAGGACTCAGATAGTCTGTGGCTATGGATTTACTGAGTCTTCCATGAAAGGATTGGCACCTTACAAAAACAAAATCTTCCTAATTATTTTCTGATCTTGGAAAGGCAACAGTCATTTCTCCTGTAGCTGTTTCAGTTCTCTTGATGTTAAGGGGACTCAGAATTTTGCTAGTGAATCCTCAGTTGGAGAATGTGTTCAGTGAGTAAAGAATCATGATGCACCTTGAATTTTTGAGTGTGGAGTGTGGGACAATGGAGCATCTAGAACTGACATTAAGGGGGCCCACTGAATAGAGAGTTCTAGGCTAGTACCTCCCTCCAATTGAGACAGGGTTAGTCCCATGTTGAGTTTAGGAATTAGAGTTCTAAGAAGTCTGAGAAGGTCTAGTCGGGTCTGAAGTGACCTAAGGAGCCTGATTCCCAGGAACTCCTTGCTGGCAAGGCCCTTGGCCTGTCAGTTCATCTGGTGACTGATCCAGGAGCTGGATGGTCTAAGCCTTTGCTCCTCTCTCTTACAGAGAGGCTTAGCTTAGTCTTAAGTCCTGAAACAACCTTGCCTGTACCGGGCATGACTAAGCTCTCTTCAACAGGACCCCAGTCCTGGATCATACTGCCAGGTCTGGCCCTGATGTGGCATTCCTTAAACCTGGTCCGCTTATCTCTAGGATTTCTTTTCTACCTTAAGTTGTTAAACAAAAAAGAGGCCTCCTAAAAGTCTTCCAAACCACACGAGTGTTCAGTTTAAATTTAGAAACATTGTTTGTACGTGGATCAGACTTATCAACCCCAAGGAAGGAGGTAGACATCACAACCAAAACACTGAGAACTAGAGGAGCTGCCACCAACTCACTTGTTACCTGATTTACAATGGCTCCTACAGAGCCCTGAAGCACCATCTGAAGCATCTTTGCATCAGGGGGCTCCTGGTTAATGGCCACTGCTAACTGCAGGGTCTTCTTCTTCATGTCTTCAATGGAAACTTCCACTGGAGTCAAAACAAACTGAACATAAGACACAAATATGGGGAAGCTACTGTCTGATCTCACAAGCCATGAACAAACCTGGAGCTATATCAGAGAGGGCACCTGGATTTGAAAAAGCAGCGAAGACTTTTTGAGTAATCTTAATAGGTTTAAAAGAAGGAAGGACCTAACGTGTCCAGAGTACTTACCACGTTCCAGGAACTTTATATACATGTAACATTTATTCTTTTAAACTATTTTCCCATTCTTTCCATTTTATACTCAAAGGGGGATTTATAAGCTTAAGTTCTATAAAACGACACAGGCAGTCAATAGCAAGGTTCTATTAGGTCTGCATTCATAAGTTCTTTCCATTCTGATCCTGAATGCGATGGGTTGATTCCTATCCCCCAAATTCATATGTTGAAGTCCTAACCTCCAGTAGCTCTGAATGTGACCCCATTTGGACAGAGGCCTTCAGTGAGGTAATCAAGTTATTTCTGTGCTATGCCTAGAATAATTTAGTGTTCAAAAGTCAAAACAATAAGAAACACAGGAATGCCTTCCAAACCCACCTCCTGTTGACTGAATCCCCAGGTCATGCTCTCTGTGCCCTCTGTGAAACCCCTTTGCCGACACGGTTGTCTTACTCAACACTGGCTGACGGGCTCAGCCATTGCTGTGCTTGCCCAATGAAGTGGATATTCACAAGCCATCTACTGCTCACTGACTTGATGATGCCTGTTATACTTGTTATTTTAATGACCTAATCTAATTAAATAAAGCCTAAACTGATGAACTATGGGTGTGGATAGAAAAAGAGTTGTTTCTAAGAAAACTGAGCTGAGTGCTTGGGCAAGACAACATGAAAGTGAGCTGTTATAAAAATTCCTGTCATATTAGGTGTGCTCAAGACAACTATAAAATGCTAGGGGAAGAAATCATAAAAATCTAGAAGCTTTCTACTCTCGTATTGTTAAACAAGAATCTTTAAGGCCTCATTCTTCTTTACAGAAAGCAAAACTGAAAATCATGGACAATGCACTATGGGTGTGGTTTATACAAGAAAGACAATGATGAATTGTGATCAGTGAACCCATAATCAGAGAAGGTTGTATCACTATATATAAAAAAAGATGACATGTAGCTGTTTTAAAGAAAAATAAAATGCTTATAGCATATAATTTTGAACAATTCTGTGGTTTAAGAACTTTCTTTTTTTTCCTTTTTTTTTTTAACCTGGGGATTAAACCTAGGGGTACTTAACTACTGAGCCATATTCCTAGCCCTTTTCATTTTAAGACAGGGTCTTACTAAATTGCATAGGGCCTTGCTAAGTTGCTGAGGCTGGCTTTGAACTAGCATTCCTCCTGCCTCAGTCTCCAGAGTTGCTGGAATTATATGGCTGTGCTACTAAGTCCAACATTGAGGATTTTTTTTGATCAGTCCTATTAAAACAGGTCAACAGTCTTCTGTATGCAGAGGTCTTTCCTGTCAATATATAGATGAAGAAATTGGGGACAAGTAGCTTGTGCAAAGTCATCAGAAGAAGCGTGGACTAGAAGTCAGTTGGTTCACTTGTCTCATGGTCTCTTCCAATAACACACCACTAACTCCATGGGGTTCCTCACTCAGGCACCTGTCTCTAATAATTAACAAAAAACTATGCCTAAATCATTTATGAGCTTTTAGGTATTTAAAATTTTTACATTAAATATTTAAAACTTAAATAATTCATCCCATGGGCATAGTTCCAGGACACCCCTTCCCATACCCAAATCTGAGGATGCTCAAGCCCTTCCCATAAGATGGTATAGTATGTGTACATACTTCTTGTACTTTAAACCATCTCTAGATGACTTATAGTACCTAACCCAGTACAAATGCTATGTAAATAGAGTCAAAGCATATTGTTTAGGGAATAGAGAGGATAAAAAAGTCTGTATGTGTTCAGTATAGATGAAATGATTCTCCCCCAGTATTTCAGTCTGTAGTTGGTTGACTGGATGGCTGTGGAGGATATGAAGGGACAACTGTATATATATTTTACTTAAGTACATATTTAAAATAGAAATAAATATTAAACATTGCAATTAAATATGTAAACGTATTTACACTAGAGATATAGCTCTAAAGTGTTGAATAGTTAATATAAAACAGGGCTATAAAACACGTACATGCCTAAATGTGATTCCCTGGAATCTTGAGGGTATGGCTCAATCATATATTGTTGGGTTTTTTTTGGGGGGAGGGGAGACTGGGGATTAAACTCAGGGGCAGTAAACCACTCAGCCACACTCCCAGCCCTATTTTGTATTTTATTTAGAGACAGGGTCTCACTGAGTTGCTTAGTGCCTCACTTTGAACTTGAGATCCTCCTGACTCAGCCTCCTAAGCTGCTGGGTCAATCACAGTATTTTAAGTGTGCCCCTCTTCATGTTCCACTCCAGCCTGCCTCACCTAGGCCCATTCCTTCATGGTGGCTGTTCCCCTCTGGGCATGTTACCTCCTCCTTCTGGATGACGCTGATCCTGGTCTTGATGTAGGGGAAGGCGTGCATGGTGGTCAGGACCATGTTCCTCTGGTACTGCTCGTGCAGCTCTCCACGAAGCCGTCCCTTGAGAGTGAAGGGGGTGGTGTACATGAACCTCTGCAGGTTGAAATTCAAAGTAGGTTACCCTGTCTTTCATCTCATACTCATCAAAGTAAGGCTCCACAAAAGTGATCTGTATGTAGGCCTGGAGGGAGAGGCAAGGGGAAGGAGGAGATGAGCCATTCTGCAAAGAGGATCCATGACACACTGAAGGGCATGCTGGAACACGGCGCGGCGCGTGGAAGCTACTGGGGCTGAGCGTATCAAGGGAGCATTCAGAACCGGCTCGCGTGGAAGCTACTGGGGCTGAGCGTATCAAGGGAGCATTCAGAACCGGCAGCTCCTCCTTTCCACCCCAGGGAAAGAAAGGGCCAAGAGGAAGAGGAGAGGAATGTGCCTGTGGAAGAGTCTCCAACTCCAGCTGCTCTTTCCAAGCAGAGCAGACGGATCCAACAGAAGCCTCAGAATGGAGATTTGCAAACTGCTATTCCCAAGAGCCAAGCTTTATTTTCCAGAGTTACCATGACTGTAACACACTTAGAAAGTGTGCATGGTCAGACTAAGAAAACTAATAGTACCAAGTGCTGGCAGGGACCGAGAGCAGCTGAAACTTTCATGCACAGATGAGGGGATGCAGGATACACAGCCACATGGCAAAACAGGTTAGCAACTTCTCATATAGTTAATGAACTGGACCTCAGCCCTGCGATCTCATTCCTACCTACATGGGTGTTCAAGAGAAATGAAAACTTATAGCCACAAAAATCTCTGTACACAAACGTCGATAATCACATTATTCATAAGACAAAAACTAGAAATAAACCAAACCAAAGGGATAAACAAACGGTGGCACAGGAAGAGAGCAGAATAGTATTCATCAGTAGGCAGGACTGAACCAGAACAATATGGATGCACCAGATGGGCCATGCTAAGTGAGAGAAGCCAGCCTCAAATGGCTATGTGTGTTTCCACATGGGTACTTTCTGGAAGAGACACTGGTACAGAGATGGAATACAGATGAAGGACTGTCAGGGCTGGAAACAGAAAATCACTACAAAGCAGCATTGGGAAATGTTTTGGAGTGATATATCATGATTGTGGCTACACATATTGGTCAAAACTCAAAGAACTAAAATGAAAACATTGAATTTAACTGTATGTACAACATTTAAACATACTCATATGCATGTGTGCACACACACAGTGAAAAAGGTGCTTATTAATTAAGAAGGTATCTTTATTTTTATTTTTTTATGGTTCTGGGGATTGAGCCCTCAGGTGCTCTACCACTGAGTTATATCCCCTTCCTTTTTATTTTCTTATTTTTGAGGCAGGGTCTCGCTAAGTTGCTGAAGCTAACCTCCCTCCAACTTACCATCCTCCTGCCTCTGCTTCCTGAGTCGTTGGGATTACAGTGTGCACCACTATGCAGCAGAAAGGCATCTTTAAAAAATAAAGAAAGAAAGAAAAAGAATGGCAGTGGGCACAGATGCTGGGACACCCTCCCAGGGGAGTGGACGGGTGGGGTCACTGACCTCAGACCGTGAATCACTATTTGGTATAATGAAATCTGGTTGTGATTCTGGATTTAGGTTCTCATCCAAGCTCTCATAACCCACCTTGGGGATTTAAGAAGAGGGGAGACGTGCTCCTTGTGTTAGTGGTGATTCTTGAGGTTAGTGGTGATTCTGCATAGTTTACACTATGCACAGATTGCTCTGGGCCACTCAGCCAATCCAAGGGCTCCAGATATTTCTGTCTAAAGCTTAGTTCAACTCTTATCACAGTTACTATTTTCAAGTCTAGGCTAGGAATGTGTCTTAAACAAGCAAATATTCTGAAAAATGTAGAAGAAAAGCAAACTCTGAAATATGGCTAGTTCCTCCCTATTTGCATCATCTTCATAACATCCCAGAAGACAGAGCTGAGGGAGGAGTCTGGATGGTTCACAGTTCACATACAGTGCTATATCAGATGGTGAGTGCCCCCTGTCCCTGGCCCTTTGTAGCACCTGCATTGCATTATTTCCAGCAGCCCAGAACATCATATGTGCTGTGAAGTGGACCGGGCAGGCAGTTCTCCCCCTGTGGCAATATAAAGAATATGTTGGCTCTTTGTCCCTGTTTTCTTCACAGAGCTTCAAAAACCCTTGGAATTTCCTGAGTGACAGGAGTCTTTGTTATGCTAATAAGGTGACCAGCCCTGGGCTTATGAATAGCTTCAGGTGGTCACCAAAAAGACCAATCTTGTGATCAGACTGCTGGAACTTTGAGCCCCCTGAGCTTTGAGAAGGGGGAGGGGCTGAACAGTGTGTTTTATCACGTGGCTACTGATTTATTCAAACACACCTATGTCATGAAACCCCAATAAAAACTGGTCACCCGGAGACTCAGTGGAACTTCCTGGCTGACAAACACAGTGATGTGCTGGCAGAGTACTGTGCCTGGATTCTACTCAGCAAGGGCACAGAAACTATGTGCTCTATCCCAGACCTTCGCCTATGTGTGCCCTTCACTGTATGTCTGTAATCAGAAGAATGGTATTTCTTGAGTTCTGTGAGTCATTCTAGTGAATTATCTGACCTTAGAGGTGTCATGGGTACTCCTAAATTTGTAGCTAGTTAGAAATGTGGGCAAGGTGCTATGGCACACGCCTGTGATTCCAGCAGCCTGATAGTTTGCGACAGAATGATCATGAGTTCAAAGCCAGCCTCAGCAAAAGCGAGGCACTAAGCAACTCAGGGAGACCCTGTCTCTAAATCAAATACAAAATAGGGCTGGGGATGTGTCTCGGTGGCTGAGTGCCTCTGAGTTCGATGGAGGACTGAGCTTGTGGAGTCTGATGCTAATTCTGGGTGGTAAGCATCAGAGTTGTATTGAGGTACACATAGATGGGGTGAAATGGAATAGCCTGGGATAAACATGGGAAAACTGAAGGTCAAGCCCTTTTTGTCATTTCTCCAACAGCACAGAGATCCTGCACTCAGCTGGAAGGAGTACCTGCAGCCTAAAGAATGATACCTTTAAATACAGTCAGGGGAATGACATTGGCCAAATTATATCATTACATTGCGGGCATGTGCAAATATGTAACAACAGATCCCACTGTTATGTACAATTACAATGACTGATAAAAGTATGGGGAAAAATAGCTGTCAGGCAGAAGTCTACATTTTTTAAATATGTTGTAAATTGAGAGTCTAAAGAGTTTATAGAAAGCCAGTAAAGAGCAGTGATGTGGGTTTGGACATGACAGACCCCATGTTGGAGTATTGGCTCTGTCACTTTGATACTCTTGGAAAATTGCCCAACATTTCTATTACCTCAGTTTTCATATCTGGAAACAGAAACAACAAAGCCTATTTTTAATTTTTTTTTAAAGAGAGAGGGGAAAGAGAGGGAGAGAGAGAGAGAGAGAGAGAGAGAGAGAGAGAGAGAGAGAGAGAGAGAAAGAGAGGAGAGAAAGAGAGAGAAAAATTTTTAATATTTTTTTGTTTTCGGTGAACATAACATCTTTATTTTTTATTTTATGTGGTGCTGAGGATTGAACCCAGTGCCCCGCGCATGCCAGGTGAGTGCATTACCACTTGAGCCACATCCTTAGCCCCAACAAAGTCTATTTTTGAGAGCTGTTTGGGAATGAAATGAAAGGATGATAAAGGGTCTGATGCAGTGCCAGGAACCCTGTAGGTGCTTTTTTTTCTTCTTCTTTCTGATACTGGGGATTGAACCCAGGTCCTCCCACATGCTAGAAAAGCACTCTGTCACTGAGCTACATCCCCAGTTCCAGTTGGGGCTTGATAAATGAAAGCTCCTGTTGTGATGCATGCCTTTGAGTATGTTTTCTTGAAGACCTAATAACCACATATGCAAATATGTGGTTGTACACACCTGTAATTCCTGCTGCTGGGGAGGCTGAGGCAGGAAGACTGCAAATTCAGGGCCTACCTGGCAACTGAATGAAACCCTGAGTCAAAATAAATATTTACAGAAAGGGCTTGGGATGTAGCTTAGTTGTAGGATGTTCCTAGGTTCAATCCCTAGTACTGGGGGCAGGAGCAGGGGCAGATTGGAGACCTAATAAATCTGTAATGGAGCCCTAGACAAAAATGTTTGGTTTCCTTTAAATGACTGGTGAGGGGCTGGGATTGTGGCTCAGTGGTAGAGCGCTCACCTAGCATGGATGGGACCTAGGTTCGATTCTCAGCACCACATTAAAAAAATAATATAATAAAATAAAATATAAAGGCATTGTGTTGTGTCCATCTCCAAAAAAGATATTCTCTCTCTCTCTCTCTCTCTCTCTCTCTCTCTCTCTCTCTCTCTCTCTCCTTTAAAAAAAAAGACTGGTGAGTCAATTCAGACAGAGGGAGGTCATTTTGTATTCTTAAGGTAGCATAAGGGGACTCAGGAACCTGATGGTTCTTTTTGGCAAATTTTCTCCATACTTTGTTAGGATCCAACTTGGTTTTGTCCACTGTGGTAGAATCTTTTATCACTTCCACAAATTCTGCACCAAAACATTGACCATAAAACCCCTAGGTAAGAGGAAACAATAGTTTATAAAGATAATTTTTAACATAATGCAACTTTCTGTCTTCTTAGAAGTGGAGTAAGTTTGGAACAAGTGCAGTTTGTTCATTGATTATTCAGAGTCCCTCTGAGCTAATGAGCACAGTTCAGCATTTCCTGAGACATAAATAAAAATATGAGGAAGTCCAGCACCATCAATTGATATATGATTCTCTACAAAATGTAAACTCTGTCTTGAATTTAGTGAGCGTCATCCTATTTCCTGAGGCATCTGCAGAGGTATGGCACAGTTTACCTCTTTTTGTATCTTGAGAATTTAGAGGTCACCAGGCTTCCCATCATGTGGCAAACCACTATGTGCAAGAAGACAACATATACACCTTTAATTCCATGTCAGGGGAACAATATTAGGGAACCAATTGGCCTGAGTCAGTGACTACTTTTCCTTCTTATGAGCTTATTGTCTTTGGGCAAGACGCCCAACCACTCTGGGCCATGGCTTCTTTGAGTCAAGTAAGGATAAAAGTCCTTTTCTTATTTGGCAAGGATAATAGTTCAAGGAGCAATTAGGTAACAAAAGTGTTTTAAGTTTACAGACATAAAAGGGCATATATCCCAAGCAATAGCAAGAAAGAATAAGGAGTGACTCTTTGGTTAATAGTTGTCAGCACTTCAGGGACCTTAGTCACTCAGCCCCAGAAGGTGCTGTTTTGGAGGCACCCCTTGGGTTTCTTCCTGGGTTTTTGATAGTCTTCCTTTCAATAACTATTTCTTTTCTCTTTTTTTTCTGATTTTTCTTCATACAGTTTCTTTTTTGTCCATCTTTTCAGCCTTTCCTGCCAGAACATGCTGCTTTTTTATTGTTACATTACTGACCAAGTGTAGATGGCAGGTTGCAGCTACTGTCAAGAATGTCCTTATCAGAACAGCCTGTGCTGTCCAGCAACACCACAATGACAGCCACAACATTTTGCAGGAGGGTGACTCAGAAGTATGATTGGATTGCTTAGAAGTTAAGATGGCAAACTTCATCCTAAAAAACCCTTTTACTCTGCATCTGTTAGTATATATCACTAACATTGGGAATGGAGCATAAGAAGATGTGACATTGACTGGATTTTATATAGACCTGAAAAGTAAACATTCATGATGTAGATTTATAAATTTTTAAAGACATGTACAGGATCTTAGGGGAAAACTATGCAAATCTTGCTTTACCTCATGATCTCAGCTACTCCTTCATATAATAAATGCAATGTGGAAAAAGTATATATACCTCAATGTTGAATCCTGGCCTTTTTTTTTTTTCATTTTTGGTAGTGATTCACTCTAACTTGTTTTTGTGAAGTATACAATGGCAAGCACACAAAATCACTTTTCTTACCTCTAGTCTATGTGAGATCTCAGGAAGCTTTGTAATTGCAGGTTCCTTGTAAACAAATTCCTGCTCATCCAAATCCCCAAATTTGGATCCATAGAAACTAACTGGGAAGTAAGTTCCAAACATTCTCTTGTGATCCTATTAAGCAAAATAAGAAAACCTCTCTCTAGTGATGTCATTCTTAAGGATCCCCTGGGTTAAAAGGGTTTTTTATTATGTTACAAACATATCAATTCTACAGTTGATGTAAACAAAAATCCCTCTACTAAGCAAATTCAATGTTTATAGAATAAATTTTGGAAATAAAAATGAAAGAAATCCCATGAAAGATTTCTTGGGCTTTATTTTATGTGAATTTAAAAGATTCTCACATTTCCAGGTCATAAAGTAAGTCAAGCTGCCTTTCACACTGTGAAATCTGGACCTCTGTCAGTTTTGAGCCCTTTTCTGTTTGATGGGTGAGAACTGCAGTAATGTGCTCAAGGTCAATGAGTTTCTAGAGAGATAGGAGGATTGGCCACCATCTCCAGGACAAGATCATCTACCACTCAGTAACAGTACCCATTAGCAAAGACCCCCAGCTACCTTCTTAATGATGTTGTCGAAGGCCTTCTGCAGCTTGTCATGAGTGGAGGTCAGCTTCCGGAAATCTCGATGCGCTTCCAGAATGGGGATGACCAGCTTGTAGACCTCCTTAACCATCTCATACAAGCCTCCCTTAGAGAGAGGAGAAGAACATCAAAGAAAATTTAATACAATGGAAACTTAAGAGCAACCAGAGTTCACTATGCAAACAATGTGCTGGAGAATGGATATACCTCTGCGTCCCAGTATTTTACACAGCAGGAATGCTGTCCCAGCATCTCAACATTCAAAATGACCCAGACACATTGCTAAATGGTCCTATATGAAGATGTGAAAGAGAAGGGCTTTCTCAGACTAAAAGGAGAGAAGATTTGACACTGAGGACTAAGAACATTCAGGAAGGCAGCTTTTATGTATTTAAATAGCGTCAGAGGTCCTCCTCTAGACAGATGTTCATTGCATGCCCACCAGGGAGTTAACAGGATTCTAGCTAAAATTTCAAGAAAATAAGAGTATATTGGACCTTTTCTGAATCCTGAATGAGAAATCACGAAAAAAAAGAAGACAATGGTTAAAACAATAATTAATATACATAGAAGTTATAGGGAGAAAATTTGGAGGTGAAAAGCAGAAAATAAAGAATAATATAGGGAGAAAAATAAATTGGTTATTCTAAATATAGCGAAATATTAAATATTTACATGGATTACAATGTGGGGGAAGGAGATCATTAAAGCAAAAATGGATAAGAGGCTTTTCTCTTTGATCTGAATCCAGTGACGTCTTCTATGTATTTTTTTTCTCTTATTTGGAGCATTCAGACCCTGATTAGGCTAATGTGGGGAGTGTCTGTGGTTTTTGCTCCTGCATTTCTCTGAGCTGGTCCTGCCTGTGAGGCTCTTGAAGATGACTCGGTTGTTAGGAGGGAGGACACCATGGATTTCTGCCCTCTCCCTGCAGTGGCTCCTTCCCATCTTTTTCTCTCTGAGAGAGAAAATGAGGGAGTCATTTATTGTGTAACCCTGGTCAAGCCATTTCACCTCACTGTGGCTTAGCTTCCATCCCTATTAAATGGAAATAATACTGTGAAACTACTGTCCAGCCAACACGCATGTAGTGAAAACCAGAACACAGCAGTGATGAAAGGCCTTCCCACCTCCCTTGGAGAGCTGATGCACTCTGTGCACATCAAAGTCCTCCCTGGGCCCTGCCCCTGTCCTGCATGCCCCTGGCATCTGTGGAGAGGGCTCACTAGCCTTTAAGGCTGGGCATTCCCGAGCTCAGCCCTGGGATGCCCTCTGGACACTGACCGTGCTGAAGAGCTCGGCGGCCTGTTCCAGGAGGCCCACCAGGCCGCTCTCAGTGAAGTACCGGCCTGAGCACACCCCATCCTCATCAGGTGACAAGGTGTCATCAGAGACTGCAGACTCCTCCAGCACGTTGGAAGAAATATTCTGTAAGAAAACACAGTATGAGCCCAGAGAACATGGGACCAGTTGAATACTGGACCATAGGAACCCAGAAGGTAGGAGTGTGGAAGCAGAAATCCAGGATCCTAGCCAGGCACGGTGGTGCACACCTGTAATCTCAGTGGCTCAGGATGCTGAGACAGGAGGATCAGGAATTCAAGCCAGCGTCAGCAATGGTAAGGCAAAAAGCAGCTCAGTGGGATCCTGACTACAAGTAAAATGCAAAATAGGGCTGGGGATGTGGCTCAGTGGTCTAGTGCCTCTGTGTTGTTCAATCCCTGGTACCAAAAACAAACAAACAAACAAACAAACAAACAAACAAATAAATATTAAAGAACCCCAGGATCCTCACCAAGGCTGTGATTATGGCAGGTCTGATGTTCTACCCAGAAGAGTTCCTGGCTGACATTCATTTTGAAAGCATACATTGAGCATCCAGTCTTCAAACCCCCACATTTCCTTTCTACTTTTAACCACCAGGAGATTTTATATAAGGAACATTTCCCTTCATATAACAACAATTGAGTTGAAACAACCCCACATTAGCAAAAACAACCCTAAGGGACAAACAGCAAGGGTCTTGGTTTTTAAAAAGCAAAGGCCAACACTCAGTTAACTTGGCTCTTTGTCATAGCTCAATAAATCTCCGACTTCTGTGTTTTTCTCCTGAAGTCTTGACTTTCAGGTAAATAGCCAGTTGTGTTTATATTGATAAGATAACACTAACAAGCAATGGTTTCTTTATGGAAGTGTTTTCTTTGTTTTTAAGTGCTAAGGATTGAAACCAGGGTCTTTCACATTCTGGGCAAGTGATTATGCCTGTGCTACATCACCAGAATTTCCCTTTATTTTTCTTTGAGACAGGGTCTCACTAAGTTGCTGAGCCTCAACTTGAAATACTCCTGCCTCAGCCTCCCAAGTGGCTGGAATTATAGGCATACACCACTGTGCCAAATTTATGGAAGTTTTTAACAGAAGTGCAGTAGTTAGTGTTTTTTCCCCTGAACATTTTTGTTTCTACACATTTTTTACTTATATAAATTATAGAAGATAGAGCCTCATGGTCAGGGATAGTATGACCTGAATGAAAAAACCAAGGCACAAAATTTGGGGAAGTACTTATTCCCATGGTTACGGAAGTGCTAATTCTTTACTTGTTTGGTCCTGAGAGTAAAGTACCTCTTTATATTGTGCTCTTTGCTTGCCTTACCAAAGCTATGATCTTGGCAATTACTTTAACTCTTGATAGGTTAAAAGTCTTTTTTTTTTGGCTCACAGCTATGGAAGAAAGGCATACAATGCATAAATTAAATACCTTCTTAGCTTAGGTATTGCAAACCAGTAGCACATATGCCACTCCTTCCTATTGCTGTGCACATGGTAGACATAACTAGTCAATTATAGCACTCTTTCCCCTCTGAACTTGGATATATTTTCAAAATTCTTTCAGCATAGTGCTCCAGTCACCACTACCTATTAGATCAGAGATGGCTTGTAAAGTAAATGCTGTCTGCCAGATCAACTTTAGCAGCCAATGAAGAAATAGTTGTTATCCAATATCATAATGTACTTTAATGAATATAGGTGGAGTTTCTCAAAATCTTTTGTTACCAGTCTTTCTTCCAAAGAAATTAAATGCTCAAATAACAGAGCCAGCATCACTGGTCCATACCTAAAACTATGAAGGGTTCTTCCAAAGAAAATTAGTATGCTTTAAGATGTAGAATGAAGGCCTATTATGTTTCTGAATTGGAGATAACAGAGGTTCAACAAATTCAGTTGGAAGAATCTAATAACTCAGGAAACTAGTACTATTAGAATTGCATGCAATTTTCCACATGTAGAGAAATAAATATGAAGCTCAACAACTTATTAGTTTATTACCCAGAGGAAAAAGATTTGGGAAAGACTTTCCTGGCTTCTGGCTTAGGGATGTAAAACTTGTTGCAGAATCTGAGAATGTGTGCATATCTACATTTGTGAAATAAATGTTGCTCTCTAGGGCATAGAATTTCAATGATTTCAGTTTCTTGGAATTCAGTGACCTCGAAGTTATTTTTCCTTGCACAGACTTATCTCCAATTTACAAGTATTTTCCAAAGGCTCGATTTTATTGGAGCCGAATGAGGATAAAAACTGAAGCAAAGAACATTTAAGAGATTAACAGTGGACATCTGATAACACTGCCCAGAATTCCTTCATTCTACAATGTAAAGCATCCTAATTTTCTTAGGAGAACCTCTCAGAGTTGTAGGTATAGACCAGTGACTCTGGCTCAGTTAGTTGGAGCATTTGATTTCTTTGGCAATTATGATTGATTCAGAATGAGCACATGACCCCATCAGAATGAAAAGATACTCTGAGACTTTCTCTGAACAGGCTTCTGGAAATGGAAACCTAAATCTTAGGTTGTAAATGTGGGGAGCGTGAAGCCCAACAGAGGCTAGGACAGGAAGAGGCAATGACTCTGGGATCTGATGATCTCTGAGGTCTCCAGCTCTAGTTGGTGAGTACTTCTCCAGGCTAGCTTCCCTCATGTGGGCTGGTAAGTTCCATTTGTACCTTAGGCACTGTGGGTTGTAAGTTCTGTCGCGTTCAAGCACCCATTTCTAAACTGATTGGTTATGTCTCATTTGAGAGAAATAACAGTTCACCCATAAGCACGACATAATTTGACATCATTTCTGTATCTGAGAACACCTAGTCATTGTGTACTGTCCATCATGAAGACCCGTGTTTCACAGTTCCTCACCTTCCTTCTCACCTTCTGCACTCCTTCCTGACCCTAAGGTGGGACCACAGTCTAAAAGCTCACAGTGTTTTGTGTCTTTTTATAATAGTATTTATCATAATTATGATTGAGAATGGAATAATTAATTATATGATATCTTTCTGGCTAGAATATAAAGGTCATGAAGACAGAAGAAATTCTCAATAAATTATGCTCTGAAAGCAGGAATGAAGGAGTAAAGATATATGAAAAGATGGAGGTCTATGTTCCCATGTAGGGATAATGTGGAGTTTTTATATTAGGTCTAGAATAACAATTCTGTCTCACCTTGGTATGTCTCATTAGAAGCCAATCAACTGAATTATAAGTAAAATAAGAATAAGAGGGCTTATTACATATGAAATTTAAAAATGAAATGAAATTAATACTTCAGTTATTAAATATTAAATAAAATATAAAAACAGGAATAAGATAATAATAGGGGAATATTAAATAAAATATAGTATATTAAATAAAATGTAGTAAATTATAAGAAATAGTTTAGTAAACAAAATAAAAAAAGGGGATGGTATAATTCAACTCTAACTGATAAGTCTGAAGATTTTCTGGAAAGTGAAATTGTAATACAAAGCCAGGTATGGTAGCACATATCTGTAATCCCAGCGGCTTGGGAGACTGAGGCACAAGAATTGTGAGTTCAAAGCCAGCCTCAGCAACTTAGTGAGGCCCTAAGCAACTCAGCAAGACCCTGTCTCTAAATAAAATATAAAAAAGGGGTGGGTCTGTGGCTCTGTGCTTAAGAGCTCCTGGGTTCAATCCCTGCTACCAAAAACAAACAAATAAACAAAAAAAGAAAAATTGTAATACTTATCCTTGGTAATATCAAGTGGCCAAAATAAATTTGATGAAAGAAGATGAACCTAAAAGAATTTTTATAACTTTCTGTTTTGCTTTTGTGTTATTCAAAATCAGATGTAATGTTTTTATGCTTTGGGATGAGAAATAAATTACTGATTTTTATAACAAACATTTCTGAACTGAGAATAAAATTTATTTACTGAGAATAAAATAATAGAATACATATTTTTGTTATTGAGGACCATAAGGAGGGAGGGGTTAATAACATGAGGTGAAACCCAGTTTTGCAGGTGAACACTATTCTAGAAATGAGAGGCTCCTAACTCTTCCAGCAATCATTTTAGTGACTTATTCTCTAAGCCTGGGAAAGCCACTTTGAATTGTCCTTTCTTTCTGGTTCACAAAGCATCACAATACCATGTTGAAGAACAATACTGAGAACAAAGCCTTTCATAAAATCTGTCATGGAAATTCAGACAAGAATAATACAAACACTATAAATGACTTTGTAAGTTTGGCTTGAAAAAAAATTCTATTATTGTAGCTGTATTGTTCATGGTTTTAGGGATGGCCATCTCTACACACTGTGTCTCTTAAAAAACAGTACTAATAACACTGATTTTGCTTTGTCTTTTTCTCTCTCTCTAGACTGTATTAAACTATGTAGGAAGAACAAAAATATTGTGCTTCTTACGATGTTACATACAAACAAGTGGCCACTGAGCCATCTTCTAGGTCTGGCAGACAAGTTCCCCTTGTCAACTATGAGTAATTTTAGGTTATTCTCAGAAAACATGGATTCAGCCTTTTGTTTCCCTTTCCAGGTCAATTTCATTCTTTCTTGACATTGGATCTGAGTGGGACCCTACAGAATTGGGGAATGGAATCAAAAGATTGGGCCATGAGAGAAATAATTTTCTTCAATGTTCAGAAGTACTTTCTTGCTTATCATTATATGGTGCTACCTATAAGTCTTTGAGAAAGACTTTAAATGACCTTAGAAAAATTGCTTTCTCACATCCTACATCTGTGAAGTAGGAGTAATAGTTCAGAACACCTATTAAAGTGCCTGTTCCTCTAGGTACCATTATTATAAACAACAATAAAAAATGGCAAAGCAATTAGAGAAGGCAAATGTGCACTGTTGACAAAGGGTTGGGCACTTCTTAGTGGCAAAGACTCTCCCATGCATTGTAGAATGTTCAGTGACACCCTCCCTTTTAGATGTCAGTAACACCCATCTTCCCAACTCCAGTTGTAATAATGAAAAATGCTTCTAGACATTGTTAGTGCAGGGGGTGTGGGCAGAATTGTCTCCTGGTTGAGTTCACTGTTCTTGGGTAAAGCTGAATGTGTCCTTACCTGAAAGCTGACACTGCCCACGGGCAGGTAGCTGTGGTCCTCCAGCATGCTCAGATACTCGGCTACTAAGGCAGCAGCATGTACCAGGCACATGGCGGCCTCCGTGTAGCACTTCTTCTTGGTGTGTTTCTCTGCCATGTTCTGGAGCCAGGTCAGCCGCAGATCGGGAGATGTCTGGTAACTCTTGGCAATTCTGAAGACAGATTGAGTAACAGTTTTAAGGGCAGCAGGCCATGACACTGTACAACTTTTTTTTTCACCCTGATTTTCCCTTATATCTTGAAAACATGAGAGAAAAGTCAAATACTTTGACTCAACTGTTTTTGTTCCATGTCTAAGGTATGCTTGACCCCAAGAGCACTTAGTAATAGCTTTATGAAAAAAATAATGTCCTTTGTCATGAATCTAAAGCAATTATCTTCCTTTCCTTTTTCTCAAAATAATGACAGAAGACAAAAGTATTGTGCCTCTTACGATGTTACATACAAACAATTTTGCCTCTGTAAATCATTTCTACAGAACAAGGACTGGAAGTCAAAGTTTTACAATTAGAACCAAATCACTTAGAAAACAATTCAGATAATAGTTAAACAGAAGATAGTGTTATAGAGTGGGTACCTCACTTTAGTGAACTAAGGTGATCTTTCTGAAAATGTGTATATGAATCAAACCACTTTGAATTTTAATTTCTACTGATTATCATACACATCTTTGGATGTCATCCAAAACAATTCTGTCCATATACCTATGGTAATTACATTAGTAAGAACTTCATAGTGACAAATATGGGATCCCCAGGTGATGCCCTTTAGATTTTATCAGAAAAGTTCACCTGTACATGAGATCCATAAGCATCTCAGGATCTTCCTGAAATTCTCTCATTTTCACTGTGTCATATAAGATGCTATTCAGATTGCAGAGAAGTTCTTCCACCTGCAAAAAATGTAAGCCCTCAAATAACTTTGGCTTTTTAGTTTGTGGAAAGGAGATAGGATTACATAGAAAACATATGTGGGGGGTACAGAAAAGCTTTGCTCAGGAAAAAAAAACTGAATGATAAATGTGAAGGGGACTCTAGATGGATTCTTGGTTCTTCAGTTGTTTGCAAGTCCATGTGCTTCATAGACCCTGATGTGAGTTGGCCTTGGGATCTGTGAAACAGCCCTGGATCTTCATGCTACCTCCCACTGCAACAATTTTCTTTTAAATTTGTTTGAACTAGTTTTAGTTATTTGTAACCTGAAAGGTTATAAGCTCTACTCTGAATTATCAGGGTTCTTTATACCAGATAGGAGGAAGCTTGGGACCACAACATGGGTTTCATGTTTCTGAAGCTTCCTGGATCTCTCCAAGGCTTCAGAGTTTTTAGAACCTCTGAGAACGACTTGTTCTTAGTTACAAAAGCCAAAGGGGGAGACTGCATCACACAAAACCTGATAGACTGTGTCTTGATCCATAGACCCTGGCAAGTGACTCAGCTGCAGAATATCATCTTATCCCTTCTGTCAACTTCCAGGGCTCCTAAAATTTCTTCCACCATACTCATTTCATTGAAGACCTCTTTTGTACTGCCCATATTTTGCTTGGTCTTGTTGGTGAATATCTCTGCATGAATAAGATTAATTTACAGGAACATGGTGGAGAAGAAACAGGTGAGACAGGATTTGGTACAGGGGAGAGGAGAGGAAAAAGATTCTGAGAATGAGGATTTAACATTACTGGAGAAGGCAGGAGAGCTCTGGGAAAATAGGGCTCTCACACTAAGGGAAGAAAAAAAACTTCACCCATTCATTCTTTCATTCATACATTCCCTCATTCACTCTAGTGGGAACCAATCCTAGAGTAGGCTAGAAGCTGAAGTTAAAAGATAAAGGTGACATGCTTTATATTTTTCTTTATTCCCTGAGCATTGCAACAGATTATTATCCTCACAAGTGTCTGTAGGACTAATCTTGTTGATAATCTCTAACTTGGTCCTTCCTCTCCTTAAAGTACTTGTGGGTCAAGCTGGTCCCTTGGAATGCACTTCTTACAATATAATTCTGGAGGGACGATGGTTACATTTCTGGGGAAGCTTTCTCCCACCAAGAAGGTAGGACAGGCTCTGATCAGCCTAGGAGTAGCCCTGGGAAAACTGGAGGAACAGCCCCTATGCTTCTGCAGAACCTCCTCCACTACCACACCGGTGCTGGGACACAGCAGCCCAGGCCTGGCTGATCAGCTCATGGAAACACCTTGGTCCAGAGTCCTGTGCCTAGACCTCTCTGTCCCTGGGAACATGCCCAGGCACCTACAGAAAACAGGGAAAACTGCAAGACACTAAAAGCCATCAGAGCTGATAGGTTCATAGATATTCTAAAATCTTCTCATCAGGTCACTTATTCAAGCTGGAAAACTTTTCTTCAAAAGCAAAATTGCAGAAAGCCAAATATACACAGAAGTCAGTCAAGAGCTGCTGTAGGTAGAGCCCTTTCTCCTTTCAGAGGGGAAGCTGAAAATCCTTCAATTCTGGTTGAACGCAGCATGCACAGTGGTGGGGTGGTTCTTGTCTGTCTCTTGCCAAGGAGGGTCATTTTTGAGGTGACACAAAACATACAACCTTGGCCCTTCTCAGGTCAATAATTTCTACCAATGACTTTAACAAAGGTATCTTGCAGTTGCTTATCTAATGATTTACGGCTTCTTCAGAGCACAGTGGAAAATGATTCCCACTGAATGAAATCCTGAGACCAAACAGCATCCCTCTGACTCTGTCTTCCTTTTGCAGATAGGAGCTCGAGCCCCAAAGGAGTCAACATGTCCAGCGTTGCCCAGGGAAGCGATGACAAAGGTCTAATTCTCTTCAGAGGCGTGTCTACTGTCACTAGGCCTGGCACAGACCCTCAGAAGGCCTGTAATAAATGTGAATTGCCTGAATACAGCAATTTATCCTAGGGTGTGAATGACTGATAGCATCTTTACACAAGACTCCTCTTAGGGGTATTTCCTTGCCTCACTTGCCCACATTCATGTGGGTGTTTCCTGGGATTGCCTACCAAATAAACTACGTAAACTTGAATCCTTCCCTTGGGGTCTACCTTTGGGTCCTCTCAGACTAAGAGGATACTTCAGTGCCCCATCGTAAAGTTCTAATTTTTTTTGGGGGGGTGGGTTCTGAGGATTTAACCCAGGGGTGCTTTACCATCCCTGGCCCTCTTTATTTTTTGAGACAGAGTCTCACTAAGTTGCTTAGGATCTTGATAAATTGTTGAGGCTGGCCTTGAACTTATGATCTTCCTGTCTCAGCCTCCAAGTCACTGGGATTACCGGCATGAAACAGTACACCACAGCACCTGGCTTTAATATTTTTAATGGTAAAATACCTTTCACATCCTCATCACTTGTGGATAAAAGCAAATCATAAGGTAATTAATAAATATATTTTAGCCTTTTAAAATGCATTAATTTTAAGTTTTTTTTTTTAATTCTTTTCTATTTTCCAATCTTTAGTAATGAGGCTGGGGATTTTACATACATTGTTTTAAAATGTTAGGACAATTCTACCAAATATTTAAAATTATTTAGCTATAATCTTTATGCCATTCCAGATGCCATACTGCTCTTAAAATTTATCACTAAGGCCACATGTAAAACATTTATTCCAAATCTTTCCCTAAAACCATCACTCCTGATTCCACTATTCTTCCACTTTTCATTTTTTTCTCACAGTCTCAAGTTTACCAAGCAAGGAATTTATTACAAAGAAGGGAGGAAGATGGAAAATAGAGGGTAAAATTGACAGAAGAATTTAAGATTTCCAGAAACCAGTATTACCTCTTATGGAATTTCATTATTTTTTCATCTTTTACAATTTTTATTTTTATTTTTTAAATACTTTTTAGTTATACATGGACACAATACCTTTATTTATCTATGTGGTGCTGAGGATCCAACCCATGGCCTCACACATACTTGGTGAGCATTCTACCACTGAGCCACAACCCCAGCCCCAAATTTTATTTTTATTTTAAAAAAAATATTTAATTTTTAGTTTTAGGTGGATACAATATCTTTATTTTTATGTGGTGCTAAGAATCGAACCCTGGGGCTGGGGATGTGGATCAAGCGGTAGCACGCTCGCCTGGCATGCGTGCAGCCCGGGTTAGATCCTCAGCACCACATACAAACAAAGATGTTGTGTCTGCCGAAAACTAAACAACAAAAAAAAAAAGAATAAATAAATATTAAAATTCTCTCTCTCTCTCTCTCTCTCTCTCTCTCTCTCTCTCTCCCTCTCCCTCTCCTCTCTCCCCCCTAAAAAAAAAAAAAAGAATCGAACCCTGTACCTCATGCATGCTAGGTGAACACGCTACCACTTGAACCACATACAGAGCCCCAAATTTTTATTTTTTGAGCCACAT
>NW_027553826.1:0-29211 GCF_045843805.1 Urocitellus parryii
CTATGATTTGTGTGCTTTTGAAGTAGCCCAAGCAGAGACTGACGAGAATCCCTTTCATTGAAAGGGGTTATCAAGCTTCCAAAAAACTCCGAGTTTCCTGAAATCTCAGCAAACATTTTTTCACCCAATCTTGATGATACTTGCAGGTAGTGATCAGTACACGAATCCCACTTGCCTCACCAAATTTCGTTCTTCTAGGTTAAACCGTTCCTTTGCAGTAACCGTTTTCATGTTTAGGTTTCACTCTGTTTTCTCCTATATGGATACATGTAGTTGGAACTCTAAATCAAACACGGTTTGTGCTAGCTCTTTGAAACTTGGCACAATAATGTAGATCCAAGTTCTATCGCTATGGTTTGTGTGCTACTGAAGTACCCCAAGCAGAGAATGACGAGAATCCCTTTCATTGAAAGGGGTTGCCAAGCTTCCAAAAAACTGCGAGTTTCCTGAAATCTCAGCAAACATTTTTCACCCAATCTTGATGATACTTCCATTTAATGATCAGAACACCAATCCCACTTGGCTCACCAAATTTCGTTCTTCTAGGTTAAACCGTTCCTTTGCAGTAACCGTTTTCATGTTTAGGTTTCACTCTGTTTTCTCCTATATGGATACATGTAGTTGGAACTCTAAATCAAACACGGTTTGTTCTAGCTCTTTGAAACTTGGCACAATAATGTAGTTCCAAGTTCTATCGCTATGGTTTGTGTGCTATTGAAGTAGCCCCAAGCAGAGACTGACGAGAATATCTTTCATAGAAAGGGGTTGCCAGGCTTCCAAAAAACTGCGAGTTTCCTGAAATCTCAGCAAACATTTTTTCACCCAGTCTTGATGATACTTCCATTTAATGATCAGTACACCAATCCCACTTGGCTCACCAAATTTCGTTCTTCTAGGTTAAAACGTTCCTTTGCAGTAACCGTTTTCATGTTTAGGTTTCACTCTGTTTTCTCCTATATAGATACATGTAGTTGGAACTCTAAATCAAACACGGTTTGTGCTAGCTCTTTGAAACTTGGCACAATAATGTAGTTCCAAGTTCTATCGCTATGGTTTGTGTGCTATTGAAGTAGTCCCAAGCAGAGACTGACGAGAATCCCTTTCATTGAAAGGGGTTGCCAAGCGAACAAAAACCTGCGAGTTTCCTGAAATCTCAGCAAACATTTTTTCACCCAATCTTGATGATACTTGCAGGTAGTGATCAGTACACGAATCCCACTTGGCTCACCAAATTTCGTTCTTCTAGGTTAAACCGTTCCTTTGCAGTAACCGTTTTCATGTTTAGGTTTCACTCTGTTTTCTCCTATATGGATACATGTAGTTGGAACTCTAAATCAAACACAGTTTGTGCTAGCTCTTTGAAACTTGGCACAATAATGTAGTTCCAAGTTCTATCGCTATGGTTTGTGTGCTATTGAAGTAGCCCCAAGCAGAGACTGACGAGAATCCCTTTCATTGAAAGGGGTTGCCAAGCTTCCAAAAAACTACGAGTTTCCTGAAATCTCAGCAAACAATTTTTCACCCAATCTTGATTATACTTGCAGGTAGTGATCAGTACACGAATCCCACTTGGCTCACTAAATTTCGTTGTTCTAGGTTAAAACGTTCCTTTGCAGGAACCGTTTTCATGTTTAGGTTTCACTCTGTTTTCTCCTATATGGATACATGTAGTTGGCA
Organism: Urocitellus parryii; assembly: GCF_045843805.1. Classification (NCBI taxonomy): domain Eukaryota; kingdom Metazoa; phylum Chordata; class Mammalia; order Rodentia; family Sciuridae; genus Urocitellus; species Urocitellus parryii. The sequence continues at coordinate 1,678 of NW_027553826.1, forward strand.
CTCTAAATCAAACACGGTTTGTGCTAGCTCTTTGAAACTTGGCACAATAATGTAGTTCCAAGTTCTATCGCTATGGTTTGTGTGCTATTGAAGTAGCCCCAAGCAGAGACTGACGAGAATCCCTTTCATTGAAAGGGGTTGCCAAGCTTCCAAAAAACTACGAGTTTCCTGAAATCTCAGCAAACATTTTTTCACCCAATCTTGATGATACTTCTATTTTATAATCAGTACACCAATCCCACTTGGCTCACCAAATTTCGTTCTTCTGGTTAAACCGTTCCTTTGCAGTAACCATTTTCATGTTTAGGTTTCACTCTGTTTTCTCCTATATGGATACATGTAGTTGGAACTCTAAATCAAACACGGTTTGTGCTAGCTCTTTGAAACTTGGCACAATAATGTAGTTCCAAGTTCTATCGCTATGGTTTGTGTGCTATTGAAGTAGCCCCAAGCAGAGACTGACGAGAATCCCTTTCATAGAAAGGGGTTGCCAGGCTTCCAAAAAACTGCGAGTTTCCTGAAATCTCAGCAAACATTTTTTCACCCCGTCTTGATGATACTTCCATTTAATGATCAGTACACCAATCCCACTTGGCTCACCAAATTTCGTTCTTCTAAGTTAAACCGTTCCTTTGCAGTAATCGTTTTCATATTTAGGTTTCACTCTGTTTTCTCCTACATGGATACATGTAGTTTTAACTCTAAATCAAACACGGTTTGTGCTAGCTCTTTGAAACTTGGCACAATAATGTAGTTCCAAGTTCTATCGCTATGGTTTGTGTGCTATTGAAGTAGCCCCAAGCAGAGACTGACGACAATCCCTTTCATTGAAAGGGGTTGCCAAGCTTCCAAAAAACTACAAGTTTCCTGAAATCTCAGCAAACATTTTTTCACCCAATCTTGATGATACTTCCATTTAATGATCAGTACACCAATCCCACTTGGCTCACCAAATTTCATTCTTCTAGGTTAAACCGTTACGTTGCAGAAACTGTTTTCATGTTTAGGTTTCACTCTGTTTTCTCCTATATAGATACATGTAGTTGGCACTCTAAATCAAACACGGTTTGTGCTAGCTCTTTGAAACTTGGCACAATAATGTAGTTCCAAGTTCTATCGCTATGGTTTGTGTGCTATTGAAGTAGCCCCAAGCAGAGACTGATGAGAATCCCTTTCGTTGAAAGGGGTTGCCAAGCTTCCAAAAAACTACGAGTTTCCTGAAATCTCAGCAAACATTTTTTCACCCAATTTTGATGATACTTGCAGGTAGTGATCAGTACACGAATATCACTTGGCTCACCAAATTTCGTTCTTCTAGGTTAAACCGTTCCTTTGCAGTAACCGTTTTCATGTTTAGGTTTCACTCTGTTTTCTCCTATATGGATACATGTAGTTGGAACTCTAAATGAAACACGGTTTGTGCTAGCTCTTTGAAACTTGGCACAATAATGTAGTTCCAAGTTCTATGGCTATGGTTTGTGTGCTATTGAAGTAGCCCCAAGCAGAGACTGACGAGAATCCCTTTCATTTAAAGGGGTTATCAAGCTTCCAAAAACTACGAGTTTCCTGAAATCTCAGCTAACATTTTTTCACCCAATCTTGATGATACTTCCATTTAATGATCAGTACACCAATCCCACTTGGCTCACCAAATTTCGTTCTTCTAGGTTAAACCGTTCCTTTGCAGTAACTGTTTTCATGTTTAGGTTTCACTCTGTTTTCTCCTATATGGATACATGTAGTTGGAACTCTAAATCAAACACGGTTTGTGCTAGCTCTTTGAAACTTGGCACAATAATGTAGTTCCAAGTTCTATCGCTATGGTTTGTGTGCTATTGAAGTAGCCCCAAGCAGAGACTGACGAGAATCCCTTTCATAGAAAGGGGTTGCCTGGCTTCCAAAAAACTGCGAGTATCCTGAAATCTCAGCAAACATTTTTTCACCCAGTCTTGATGATAGTTCCATTTAATGATCAGTACACCAATCCCACTTGGCTCACCAAATTCGTTCTTCTAGGTTAAACCGTTCCTTTGCAGTAATCGTTTTCATATTTAGGTTTCACTCTGTTTTCTCCTATATGGATACATGTAGTTGGAACTCTAAATCAAGCACGGTTTGTGCTAGCTCTTTGAAACTTGGCACAATAATGTAGTTCCAAGTTCTATCGCTATGGTTTGTGTGCTATTGAAGTAGTCCCAAGCAGAGACTGACGTGAATCCCTTTCATTGAAAGGGTTGCCAAGCGTCCAAAAAACTACAAGTTTCCTGAAATCTCAGCAAACATTTTTTCACCCAATCTTGATGATACTTCCATTTAATGATCAGTACACCAATCCCACTTGGCTCACCAAATTTCGTTCTTCTAGGTTAAACCGTTCCTTTGCAGTAACCGTTTTCATGTTTAGGTTTCACTCTGTTTTCTCCTATATGGATACATGTAGTTGGAACGCTAAATCAAACACGGTTTGTGCTAGCTCTTTGAAACTTGGCACAATAATGTAGTTCCAAGTTCTATCGCTATGGTTTGTGTGCTATTGAAGTAGTCCCAAGCAGAGACTGATGAGAATCCCTTTCATTGAAAGGGGTTGCCAGGCTTCCAAAAAACTACGAGTTTCCTGAAATCTCAGCAAACATTTTTCACCCAATCTTGATGATATTTGCAGGTAGTGATCAGTACACGAATCTCACTTGGCTCACTAAATTTCGTTCTTCTAGGTTAAACCTTTCCTTTGCAGTAACCGTTTTCATGTTTAGGTTTCACTCTGTTTTCTCCTATATGGATACATGTAGTTGGAACTCTAAATGAAACACGGTTTGTGCTAGCTCTTTGAAACTTGGCACAATAATGTAGTTCCAAGTTCTATGGCTATGGTTTGTGTGCTATTGAAGTAGCCCCAAGCAGAGACTGACGAGAATCCCTTTCATTGAAAGGGGTTATCAAGCTTCCAAAAAACTACGAGTTTCCTGAAATCTCAGCTAACATTTTTTCACCCAATCTTGATGATACTTCCATTTAATGATCAGTACACCAATCCCAGTTGGCTCACCAAATTTCGTTCTTCTAGGTTAAACTGTTCCTTTGCAGTAACTGTTTTCATGTTTAGGTTTCACTCTGTTTTCTCCTATATGGATACATGTATTTGGAACTCTAAATCAAACACGGTTTGTGCTAGCTCTTTGAAACTTGGCACAATAATGTAGTTCCAAGTTGTATCGCTATGGTTTGTGTGCTATAGAAGTAGCACCAAGCAGAGACTGATGAGAATCCCTTTCATTGAAAGGGGTTGCCAAGCTTCCAAAAACTACGAGTTTCCTGAAATCTCAGCAAAAATTTTTTCACCCAATCTTGATGATACTTGCAGGTAGTGATCAGTACACGAATCTCACTTGGCTCACTAAATTTCGTTCATCTAGGTTAAACCGTTCCTTTGCAGTAACCGTTTTCATGTTTAGGTTTCACTCTGTTTTCTCCTATATGGATACATGTAGTTGGAACTCTAAATCAAACACGGTTTGTGCTAGCTCTTTGAACCTTGGCATAATAATGTAGTTCCAAGTTCTATGGCTATGGTTTGTGTGCTATTGAAGTAGCCCCAAGCAGAGACTGACGAGAATCACTTTCATTGAAAGGGGTTATCAAGTTTCCAAAAAACTACGAGTTTCCTGAAATCTCAGCTAACATTTTTTCACCCAATCTTGATGATACTTCCATTTAATGATCAGTACACCAATCCCACTTGGCTCACCAAATTTCGTTCTTCTAGGTTAAACCGTTCCTTTGCAGTAACCGTTTTCATGTTTAGGTTTCACTCTGTTTTCTCCTATATGGATACATGTAGTTGGAACTCTAAATCAAACACGGTTTGTGCTAGCTCTTTGAAACTTGGCACAATAATGTAGTTCCAAGTTCTGTCACTATGATTTGTGTGCTTTTGAAGTAGCCCCAAGCAGAGACTGACGAGAATCCCTTTCATTGAAAGGGGTTATCAAGCTTCCAAAAAACTACGAGTTTCCTGAAATCTCAGCAAACATTTTTTCACCCAATCTTGATGATACTTGCAGGTAGTGATCAGTACACGAATCCCACTTGCTTCACCAAATTTCGTTCTTCTAGGTTAAACCGTTCCTTTGCAGTAACCGTTTTCATGTTTAGGTTTCACTCTGTTTTCTCCTATATGGATACATGTAGTTGGAACTCTAAATCAAACACGGTTTGTGCTAGCTCTTTGAAACTTGGCACAATAATGTACTTCCAAGTTCTATCGCTATGGTTTGTGTGCTACTGAAGTACCCCAAGCAGAGACTGACGAGAATCCCTTTCATTGAAAGGGGTTGCCAAGCTTCCAAAAAACTGCGAGTTTCCTGAAATCTCAGCAAACATTTTTTCACCCAATCATGATGATACTTCCATTTAATGATCAGAACACCAATCCCACTTGGCTCACCAAATTTCGTTCTTCTAGGTTAAACCGTTCCTTTGCAGTAACCGTTTTCATGTTTAGGTTTCACTCTGTTTTCTCCTATATGGATACATGTAGTTGGAACTCTAAATCAAACACGGTTTGTTCTAGCTCTTTGAAACTTGGCACAATAATGTAGTTCCAAGTTCTATCGCTATGGTTTGTGTGCTATTGAAGTAGCCCCAAGCAGAGACTGACGAGCATATCTTTCATAGAAAGGGGTTGCCAGGCTTCCAAAAAACTGCGAGTTTCCTGAAATCTCAGCAAACATTTTTTCACCCAGTCTTGATGATACTTCCATTTAATGATCAGTACACCAATCCCACTTGGCTCACCAAATTTCGTTCTTCTAGGTTAAAACGTTCCTTTGCAGTAACCGTTTTCATGTTTAGGTTTCACTCTGTTTTCTCCTATATAGATACATGTAGTTGGAACTCTAAATCAAACACGGTTTGTGCTAGCTCTTTGAAACTTGGCACAATAATGTAGTTCCAAGTTCTATCGCTATGGTTTGTGTGCTATTGAAGTAGCCCCAAGCAGAGACTGACGAGAATCCCTTTCATTGAAAGGGGTTGCCAAGCGTCCAAAAACCTGCGAGTTTCCTGAAATCTCAGCAAACATTTTTTCACCCAATCTTGATGATACTTGCAGGTAGTGATCAGTACACGAATCCCACTTGGCTCACCAAATTTCGTTCTTCTAGGTTAAACTGTTCCTTTGCAGTAACCGTTTTCATGTTTAGGTTTCACTCTGTTTTCTCCTATATGGATACATGTAGTTGGAACTCTAAATCAAACACAGTTTGTGCTAGCTCTTTGAAACTTGGCACAATAATGTAGTTCCAAGTTCTATCGCTATTGTTTGTGTGCTATTGAAGTAGCCACAAGCAGAGACTGACGAGAATCCCTTTCATTGAAAGGGGTTGCCAAGCTTCCAAAAAACTACGAGTTTCCTGAAATCTCAGCAAACAATTTTTCACCCAATCTTGATTATACTTGCAGGTAGTGATCAGTACACGAATCACACTTGGCTCACTAAATTTCGTTGTTCTAGGTTAAAACGTTCCTTTGCAGGAACCGTTTTCATGTTTAGGTTTCACTCTGTTTTCTCCTATATGGATACATGTAGTTGGAACTCTAAATCAAACACGGTTTGTGCTAGCTCTTTGAAACTTGGCACAATAATGTAGTTCCAATTTCTATCGCTATGGTTTGTGTGCTATTGAAGTAGCCCCAAGCAGAGACTGACGAGAATCCCTTTCATTGAAAGGGTTGCCAAGCTTCCAAAAAACTACGAGTTTCCTGAAATCTCAGCAAACATTTTTTCACCCAATCTTGATGATACTTCTATTTTATAATCAGTACACCAATCCCACTTGGCTCACCAAATTTCGTTCTTCTGGTTAAACCGTTCCTTTGCAGTAACCGTTTTCATGTTTAGGTTTCACTCTGTTTTCTCCTATATGGATACTTGTAGTTGGAACTCTAAATCAAACACGGTTTGTGCTAGCTCTTTGAAACTTGGCACAATAATGTAGTTCCAAGTTCTATGGCTATGGTTTGTGTGCTATTGAAGTAGCCCCAAGCAGAGACTGACGAGAATCCCTTTCATTTAAAGGGGTTATCAAGCTTCCAAAAAACTACGAGTTTCCTGAAATCTCAGCTAACATTTTTCACCCAATCTTGATGATACTTCCATTTAATGATCAGTACACCAATCCCACTTGGGCTCACCAAATTTCGTTCTTCTAGGTTAAACCGTTCCTTTGCAGTAACTGTTTTCATGTTTAGGTTTCACTCTGTTTTCTCCTATATGGATACATGTAGTTGGAACTCTAAATCAAACACGGTTTGTGCTAGCTCTTTGAAACTTGGCACAATAATGTAGTTCCAATTTCTATCGCTATGGTTTGTGTGCTATTGAAGTAGCCCCAAGCAGAGACTGACGAGAATCCCTTTCATAGAAAGGGGTTGCCAGGCTTCCAAAAACTGCGAGTATCCTGAAATCTCAGCAAACATTTTTTCACCCAATCTTGATGATACTTCCATTTAATGATCAGTACACCAATCCCACTTGGCTCACCAAATTTCGTTCTTCTAGGTTAAACCGTTCCTTTGCAGTAACCGTTTTCATGTTTAGGTTTCACTCTGTTTTCTCCTATATGGATACATGTAGTTGGAACTCTAAATCAAACACGGTTTGTGCTAGCTCTTTGAAACTTGGCACAATAATGTAGTTCAAGTTCTGTCACTATGATTTGTGTGCTTTTGAAGTAGCCCCAAGCAGAGACTGACGAGAATCCCTTTCATTGAAAGGGGTTATCAAGCTTCCAAAAAACTACGAGTTTCCTGAAATCTCAGCAAACATTTTTTCACCCAATCTTGATGATACTTGCAGGTAGTGATCAGTACACGAATCCCACTTGCTTCACCAAATTTCGTTCTTCTAGGTTAAACCGTTCCTTTGCAGTAACCGTTTTCATGTTTAGGTTTCACTCTGTTTTCTCCTATATGGATACATGTAGTTGGAACTCTAAATCAAACACGGTTTGTGCTAGCTCTTTGAAACTTGGCACAATAATGTACTTCCAAGTTCTATCGCTATGGTTTGTGTGCTACTGAAGTACCCCAAGCAGAGACTGACGAGAATCCTTTCATTGAAAGGGGTTGCCAAGCTTCCAAAAAACTGCGAGTTTCCTGAAATCTCAGCAAACATTTTTTCACCCAATCTTGATGATACTTCCATTTAATGATCAGAACACCAATCCCACTTGGCTCACCAAATTTCGTTCTTCTAGGTTAAACCGTTCCTTTGCAGTAACCGTTTTCATGTTTAGGTTTCACTCTGTTTTCTCCTATATGGATACATGTAGTTGGAACTCTAAATCAAACACGGTTTGTTCTAGCTCTTTGAAACTTGGCACAATAATGTAGTTCCAAGTTCTATCGCTATGGTTTGTGTGCTATTGAAGTAGCCCCAAGCAGAGACTGACGAGCATATCTTTCATAGAAAGGGGTTGCCAGGCTTCCAAAAAACTGCGAGTTTCCTGAAATCTCAGCAAACATTTTTTCACCCAGTCTTGATGATACTTCCATTTAATGATCAGTACACCAATCCCACTTGGCTCACCAAATTTCGTTCTTCTAGGTTAAAACGTTCCTTTGCAGTAACCGTTTTCATGTTTAGGTTTCACTCTGTTTTCTCCTATATAGATACATGTAGTTGGAACTCTAAATCAAACACGGTTGTGCTAGCTCTTTGAAACTTGGCACAATAATGTAGTTCCAAGTTCTATCGCTATGGTTTGTGTGCTATTGAAGTAGCCCCAAGCAGAGACTGACGAGAATCCCTTTCATTGAAAGGGGTTGCCAAGCGTCAAAAACCTGCGAGTTTCCTGAAATCTCAGCAAACATTTTTTCACCCAATCTTGATGATACTTGCAGGTAGTGATCAGTACACGAATCCCACTTGGCTCACCAAATTTCGTTCTTCTAGGTTAAACCCTTCCTTTGCAGTAACCGTTTTCATGTTTAGGTTTCACTCTGTTTTCTCCTATATGGATACATGTAGTTGGAACTCTAATCAAACACAGTTTGTGCTAGCTCTTTGAAACTTGGCACAATAATGTAGTTCCAAGTTCTATCGCTATGGTTTGTGTGCTATTGAAGTAGCCACAAGCAGAGACTGACGAGAATCCCTTTCATTGAAAGGGGTTGCCAAGCTTCCAAAAAACTACGAGTTTCCTGAAATCTCAGCAAACAATTTTTCACCCAATCTTGATTATACTTGCAGGTAGTGATCAGTACACGAATCACACTTGGCTCACTAAATTTCGTTGTTCTAGGTTAAAACGTTCCTTTGCAGGAACCGTTTTCATGTTTAGGTTTCACTCTGTTTTCTCCTATATGGATACATGTAGTTGGAACTCTAAATCAAACACGGTTTGTGCTAGCTCTTTGAAACTTGGCACAATAATGTAGTTCCAAGTTCTATCGCTATGGTTTGTGTGCTATTGAAGTAGCCCCAAGCAGAGACTGACGAGAATCCCTTTCATTGAAAGGGGTTGCCAAGCTTCCAAAAAACTACGAGTTTCCTGAAATCTCAGCAAACATTTTTTCACCCAATCTTGATGATACTTCTATTTTATAATCAGTACACCAATCCCACTTGGCTCACCAAATTTCGTTCTTCTGGTTAAACCGTTCCTTTGCAGTAACCGTTTTCATGTTTAGGTTTCACTCTGTTTTCTCCTATATGGATACTTGTAGTTGGAACTCTAAATCAAACACGGTTGTGCTAGCTCTTTGAAACTTGGCACAATAATGTAGTTCCAAGTTCTATGGCTATGTTTGTGTGCTATTGAAGTAGCCCCAAGCAGAGACTGACGAGAATCCCTTTCATTTAAAGGGGTTATCAAGCTTCCAAAAAACTACGAGTTTCCTGAAATCTCAGCTAACATTTTTTCACCCAATCTTGATGATACTTCCATTTAATGATCAGTACACCAATCCCACTTGGCTCACCAAATTTCGTTCTTCTAGGTTAAACCGTTCCTTTGCAGTAACTGTTTTCATGTTTAGGTTTCACTCTGTTTTCTCCTATATGGATACATGTAGTTGGAACTCTAAATCAAACACGGTTTGTGCTAGCTCTTTGAAACTTGGCACAATAATGTAGTTCCAATTTCTATCGCTATGGTTTGTGTGCTATTGAAGTAGCCCCAAGCAGAGACTGACGAGAATCCCTTTCATAGAAAGGGGTTGCCAGGCTTCCAAAAAACTGCGAGTATCCTGAAATCTCAGCAAACATTTTTTCACCCAATCTTGATGATACTTCCATTTAATGATCAGTACACCAATCCCACTTGGCTCACCAAATTTCGTTCTTCTAGGTTAAACCGTTCCTTTGCAGTAACCGTTTTCATGTTTAGGTTTCACTCTGTTTTCTCCTATATGGATACATGTAGTTGGATCGCTAAATCAAACACGGTTTGTGCTAGCTCTTTGAAACTGAAACTTGGCACAATAATGTAGTTCCAAGTTCTATCGCTATGGTTTGTGTGCTATTGAAGTAGTCCCAAGCAGAGACTGATGAGAATCCCTTTCATTGAAAGGGGTTGCCAGGCTTCCAAAAAACTACGAGTTTCCTGAAATCTCAGCAAACATTTTTTCACCCAATATTGATGATATTTGCAGGTAGTGATCAGTACACGAATCTCACTTGGCTCACTAAATTTCGTTCTTCTAGGTTAAACCGTTCCTTTGCAGTAACCGTTTTCATGTTTAGGTTTCACTCTGTTTTCTCCTATATGGATACATGTAGTTGGAACTCTAAATGAAACACGGTTTGTGCTAGCTCTTTGAAACTTGGCACAATAATGTAGTTCCAAGTTCTATGGCTATGGTTTGTGTGCTATTGAAGTAGCCCCAAGCAGAGACTGACGAGAATCCCTTTCATTGAAAGGGGTTATCAAGCTTCCAAAAAACTACGAGTTTCCTGAAATCTCAGCTAACATTTTTTCACCCAATCTTGATGATACTTCCATTTAATGATCAGTACACCAATCCCAGTTGGCTCACCAAATTTCGTTCTTCTAGGTTAAACCGTTCCTTTGCAGTAACTGTTTTCATGTTTAGGTTTCACTCTGTTTTCTCCTATATGGATACATGTATTTGGAACTCTAAATCAAACACGGTTTGTGCTAGCTCTTTGAAACTTGGCACAATAATGTAGTTCCAAGTTGTATCGCTATGGTTTGTGTGCTATTGAAGTAGCACCAAGCAGAGACTGATGAGAATCCCTTTCATTGAAAGGGGTTGCCAAGCTTCCAAAAAACTACGAGTTTCCTGAAATCTCAGCAAAAATTTTTTCACCCAATCTTGATGATACTTGCAGGTAGTGATCAGTACACGAATCTCACTTGGCTCACTAAATTTCGTTCATCTAGGTTAAACCGTTCCTTTGCAGTAACCGTTTTCATGTTTAGGTTTCACTCTGTTTTCTCCTATATGGATACATGTAGTTGGAACTCTAAATCAAACACGGTTTGTGCTAGCTCTTTGAACCTTGGCATAATAATGTAGTTCCAAGTTCTATGGCTATGGTTTGTGTGCTATTGAAGTAGCCCCAAGCAGAGACTGACGAGAATCCCTTTCATTGAAAGGGGTTATCAAGCTTCCAAAAAACTACGAGTTTCCTGAAATCTCAGCTAACATTTTTTCACCCAATCTTGATGATACTTCCATTTAATGATCAGTACACCAATCCCACTTGGCTCACCAAATTTCGTTCTTCTAGGTTAAACCGTTCCTTTGCAGTAACTGTTTTCATGTTTAGGTTTCACTCTGTTTTCTCCTATATGGATACATGTAGTTGGAACTCTAAATCAAACACGGTTTGTGCTAGCTCTTTGAAACTTGGCACAATAATGTAGTTCCAAGTTCTGTCACTATGATTTGTGTGCTTTTGAAGTAGCCCCAAGCAGAGACTGACGAGAATCCCTTTCATTGAAAGGGGTTATCAAGCTTCCAAAAAACTACGAGTTTCCTGAAATCTCAGCAAACATTTTTTCACCCAATCTTGATGATACTTGCAGGTAGTGATCAGTACACGAATCCCACTTGCCTCACCAAATTTCGTTCTTCTAGGTTAAACCGTTCCTTTGCAGTAACCGTTTTCATGTTTAGGTTTCACTCTGTTTTCTCCTATATGGATATATGTAGTTGGAACTCTAAATCAAACACGGTTTGTGCTAGCTCTTTGAAACTTGGCACAATAATGTACTTCCAAGTTCTATCGCTATGGTTTGTGTGCTACTGAAGTACCCCAAGCAGAGACTGACGAGAATCCCTTTCATTGAAAGGGGTTGCCAAGCTTCCAAAAAACTGCGAGTTTCCTGAAATCTCAGCAAACATTTTTTGACCCAATCTTGATGATACTTCCATTTAATGATCATAACACCAATCCCACTTGGCTCACCAAATTTCGTTCTTCTAGGTTAAACCGTTCCTTTGCAGTAACCGTTTTCATGTTTAGGTTTCACTCTGTTTTCTCCTATATGGATACATGTAGTTGGAACTCTAAATCAAACACGGTTTGTTCTAGCTCTTTGAAACTTGGCACAATAATGTAGTTCCAAGTTCTATCGCTATGGTTTGTGTGCTATTGAAGTAGCCCCAAGCAGAGACTGACGAGAATATCTTTCATAGAAAGGGGTTGCCAGGCTTCCAAAAAACTGCGAGTTTCCTGAAATCTCAGCAAACATTTTTTCACCCAGTCTTGATGATACTTCCATTTAATGATCAGTACACCAATCCCACTTGGCTCACCAAATTTCGTTCTTCTAGGTTAAAACGTTCCTTTGCAGTTACCGTTTTCATGTTTAGGTTTCACTCTGTTTTCTCCTATATAGATACATGTAGTTGGAACTCTAAATCAAACACGGTTTGTGCTAGCTCTTTGAAACTTGGCACAATAATGTAGTTCCAAGTTCTATCGCTATGGTTTGTGTGCTATTGAAGTAGCCCCAAGCAGAGACTGACGAGAATCCCTTTCATAGAAAGGGCTTGCCAGGCTTCAAAAAACTGCGAGTTTCCTGAAATCTCAGCAGACATTTTTTCACCCAATCTTGATGATACTTCCATTTAATGATCAGTACACCAATCCCACTTGGCACACAAAATTTCGTTCTTCTAGGTTAAACCGTTCCTTTGCAGTAACCGTTTTCATGTTTAGGTTTCACTCTGTTTTCTCCTATATGGATACATGTAGTTGGAACTCTAAATCAAACACAGTTTGTGCTAGCTCTTTGAAACTTGGCACAATAATGTAGTTCCAAGTTCTATCGCTATGGTTTGTGTGCTATTGAAGTAGCCCCAAGCAGAGACTGACGAGAATCCCTTTCATTGAAAGGGGTTGCCAAGCTTCCAAAAAACTACGAGTTTCCTGAAATCTCAGCAAACAATTTTTCACCCAATCTTGATTATACTTGCAGGTAGTGATCAGTACACGACTCACACTTGGCTCACTAAATTTCGTTGTTCTAGGTTAAAACGTTCCTTTGCAGGAACCGTTTTCATGTTTAGGTTTCACTCTGTTTTCTCCTATATGGATACATGTAGTTGGAACTCTAAATCAAACACGGTTTGTGCTAGCTCTTTGAAACTTGGCACAATAATGTAGTTCCAAGTTCTATCGCTATGGTTTGTGTGCTATTGAAGTAGCCCCAAGCAGAGACTGACGAGAATCCCTTTCATAGAAAGGGGTTGCCAGGCTTCCAAAAAACTGCGAGTATCCTGAAATCTCAGCAAACATTTTTTCACCCAGTCTTGATGATACTTCCATTTAATGATCAGTACACCAATCCCACTTGGCTCACCAAATTTCGTTCTTCTAGGTTAAACCGTTCCTTTGCAGTAATCGTTTTCATATTTAGGTTTCACTCTGTTTTCTCCTATATGGATACATGTAGTTGGAACTCTAAATCAAGCACGGTTTGTGCTAGCTCTTTGAAACTTGGCACAATAATGTAGTTCCAAGTTCTATCGCTATGGTTTGTGTGCTATTGAAGTAGCCCCAAGCAGAGACGGACGAGAATCCCTTTCATAGAAAGGGGTTGCCAGGCTTCCAAAAAACTGCGAGTTTCCTGAAATCTCAGCAAACATTTTTTCACCCCGTCTTGATGATACTTCCATTTAATGATCAGTACACCAATCCCACTTGGCTCACCAAATTTCGTTCTTCTAGGTTAAATCGTTCCTTTGCAGTAATCGTTTTCATATTTAGGTTTCACTCTGTTTTCTCCTACATGGATACATGTAGTTGGAACTCTAAATCAAACACGGTTTGTGCTAGCTCTTTGAAACTTGGCACAATAATGTAGTTCCAAGTTCTATCGCTATGGTTTGTGTGCTATTGAAGTAGCCCCAAGCAGAGACTGACGACAATCCCTTTCATTGAAAGGGGTTGCCAAGCTTCCAAAAAACTACAAGTTTCCTGAAATCTCAGCAAACATTTTTTCACCCAATCTTTATGATACTTCCATTTAATGATCAGTACACCAATCCCACTTGGCTCACCAAATTTCATTCTTCTAGGTTAAACCGTTAGGTTGCAGAAACTGTTTTCATGTTTAGGTTTCACTCTGTTTTCTCCTATATAGATACATGTAGTTGGCACTCTAAATCAAACACGGTTTGTGCTAGCTCTTTGAAACTTGGCACAATAATGTAGTTCCAAGTTCTATCGCTATGGTTTGTGTGCTATTGAAGTAGTCCCAAGCAGAGACTGATGAGAATCCCTTTCATTGAAAGGGGTTGCCAGGCTTCCAAAAAACTACGAGTTTCCTGAAATCTCAGCAAACATTTTTTCACCCAATATTGATGATATTTGCAGGTAGTGATCAGTACACGAATCTCACTTGGCTCACTAAATTTCGTTCTTCTAGGTTAAACCGTTCCTTTGCAGTAACCGTTTTCATGTTTAGGTTTCACTCTGTTTTCTCCTATATGGATACATGTAGTTGGAACTCTAAATGAAACACGGTTTGTGCTAGCTCTTTGAAACTTGGCACAATAATGTAGTTCCAAGTTCTATGGCTATGGTTTGTGTGCTATTGAAGTAGCCCCAAGCAGAGACTGACGAGAATCCCTTTCATTGAAAGGGGTTATCAAGCTTCCAAAAAACTACGAGTTTCCTGAAATCTCAGCTAACATTTTTTCACCCAATCTTGATGATACTTCCATTTAATGATCAGTACACCAATCCCAGTTGGCTCACCAAATTTCGTTCTTCTAGGTTAAACCGTTCCTTTGCAGTAACTGTTTTCATGTTTAGGTTTCACTCTGTTTTCTCCTATATGGATACATGTATTTGGAACTCTAAATCAAACACGGTTTGTGCTAGCTCTTTGAAACTTGGCACAATAATGTAGTTCCAAGTTGTATCGCTATGGTTTGTGTGCTATTGAAGTAGCACCAAGCAGAGACTGATGAGAATCCCTTTCATTGAAAGGGGTTGCCAAGCTTCCAAAAAACTACGAGTTTCCTGAAATCTCAGCAAAAATTTTTTCACCCAATCTTGATGATACTTGCAGGTAGTGATCAGTACACGAATCTCACTTGGCTCACTAAATTTCGTTCATCTAGGTTAAACCGTTCCTTTGCAGTAACCGTTTTCATGTTTAGGTTTCACTCTGTTTTCTCCTATATGGATACATGTAGTTGGAACTCTAAATCAAACACGGTTTGTGCTAGCTCTTTGAACCTTGGCATAATAATGTAGTTCCAAGTTCTATGGCTATGGTTTGTGTGCTATTGAAGTAGCCCCAAGCAGAGACTGACGAGAATCCCTTTCATTGAAAGGGGTTATCAAGCTTCCAAAAAACTACGAGTTTCCTGAAATCTCAGCTAACATTTTTTCACCCAATCTTGATGATACTTCCATTTAATGATCAGTACACCAATCCCACTTGGCTCACCAAATTTCGTTCTTCTAGGTTAAACCGTTCCTTTGCAGTAACTGTTTTCATGTTTAGGTTTCACTCTGTTTTCTCCTATATGGATACATGTAGTTGGAACTCTAAATCAAACACGGTTTGTGCTAGCTCTTTGAAACTTGGCACAATAATGTAGTTCCAAGTTCTGTCACTATGATTTGTGTGCTTTTGAAGTAGCCCCAAGCAGAGACTGACGAGAATCCCTTTCATTGAAAGGGGTTATCAAGCTTCCAAAAAACTACGAGTTTCCTGAAATCTCAGCAAACATTTTTTCACCCAATCTTGATGATACTTGCAGGTAGTGATCAGTACACGAATCCCACTTGCCTCACCAAATTTCGTTCTTCTAGGTTAAACCGTTCCTTTGCAGTAACCGTTTTCATGTTTAGGTTTCACTCTGTTTTCTCCTATATGGATATATGTAGTTGGAACTCTAAATCAAACACGGTTTGTGCTAGCTCTTTGAAACTTGGCACAATAATGTACTTCCAAGTTCTATCGCTATGGTTTGTGTGCTACTGAAGTACCCCAAGCAGAGACTGACGAGAATCCCTTTCATTGAAAGGGGTTGCCAAGCTTCCAAAAAACTGCGAGTTTCCTGAAATCTCAGCAAACATTTTTTGACCCAATCTTGATGATACTTCCATTTAATGATCATAACACCAATCCCACTTGGCTCACCAAATTTCGTTCTTCTAGGTTAAACCGTTCCTTTGCAGTAACCGTTTTCATGTTTAGGTTTCACTCTGTTTTCTCCTATATGGATACATGTAGTTGGAACTCTAAATCAAACACGGTTTGTTCTAGCTCTTTGAAACTTGGCACAATAATGTAGTTCCAAGTTCTATCGCTATGGTTTGTGTGCTATTGAAGTAGCCCCAAGCAGAGACTGACGAGAATATCTTTCATAGAAAGGGGTTGCCAGGCTTCCAAAAAACTGCGAGTTTCCTGAAATCTCAGCAAACTCAGCAAACATTTTTTCACCCAGTCTTGATGATACTTCCATTTAATGATCAGTACACCAATCCCACTTGGCTCACCAAATTTCGTTCTTCTAGGTTAAAACGTTCCTTTGCAGTTACCGTTTTCATGTTTAGGTTTCACTCTGTTTTCTCCTATATAGATACATGTAGTTGGAACTCTAAATCAAACACGGTTTGTGCTAGCTCTTTGAAACTTGGCACAATAATGTAGTTCCAAGTTCTATCGCTATGGTTTGTGTGCTATTGAAGTAGCCCCAAGCAGAGACTGACGAGAATCCCTTTCATAGAAAGGGCTTGCCAGGCTTCAAAAAACTGCGAGTTTCCTGAAATCTCAGCAGACATTTTTTCACCCAATCTTGATGATACTTCCATTTAATGATCAGTACACCAATCCCACTTGGCTCACCAAATTTCGTTCTTCTAGGTTAAACCGTTCCTTTGCAGTAATCGTTTTCATATTTAGGTTACACTCTGTTTTCTCCTATATGGATACATGTAGTTGGAACTCTAAATCAAGCACGGTTTGTGCTAGCTCTTTGAAACTTGGCACAATAATGTAGTTCCAAGTTCTATCGCTATGGTTTGTGTGCTATTGAAGTAGCCCCAAGCAGAGACGGACGAGAATCCCTTTCATAGAAAGGGGTTGCCAGGCTTCCAAAAAACTGCGAGTTTCCTGAAATCTCAGCAAACATTTTTTCACCCCGTCTTGATGATACTTCCATTTAATGATCAGTACACCAATCCCACTTGGCTCACCAAATTTCGTTCTTCTAGGTTAAAATCGTTCCTTTGCAGTAATCGTTTTCATATTTAGGTTTCACTCTGTTTTCTCCTACATGGATACATGTAGTTGGAACTCTAAATCAAACACGGTTTGTGCTAGCTCTTTGAAACTTGGCACAATAATGTAGTTCCAAGTTCTATCGCTATGGTTTGTGTGCTATTGAAGTAGCCCCAAGCAGAGACTGACGACAATCCCTTTCATTGAAAGGGGTTGCCAAGCTTCCAAAAAACTACAAGTTTCCTGAAATCTCAGCAAACATTTTTTCACCCAATCTTTATGATACTTCCATTTAATGATCAGTACACCAATCCCACTTGGCTCACCAAATTTCATTCTTCTAGGTTAAACCGTTAGGTTGCAGAAACTGTTTTCATGTTTAGGGTTTCACTCTGTTTTCTCCTATATAGATACATGTAGTTGGCACTCTAAATCAAACACGGTTTGTGCTAGCTCTTTGAAACTTGGCACAATAATGTAGTTCCAAGTTCTATCGCTATGGTTTGTGTGCTATTGAAGTAGCCCCAAGCAGAGACTGATGAGAATATCTTTCGTTGAAAGGGGTTGCCAAGCTTCCAAAAAACTACGAGTTTCCTGAAATCTCAGCAAACATTTTTTCACCCAATTTTGATGATACTTGCAGTTAGTGATCAGTACACGAATATCACTTGGCTCACCAAATTTCGTTCTTCTAGGTTAAACCGTTCCTTTGCAGTAACCGTTTTCATGTTTAGGTTTCACTCTGTTTTCTCCTATATGGATACATGTAGTTGGAACTCTAAATGAAACACGGTTTGTGCTAGCTCTTTGAAACTTGGCACAATAATGTAGTTCCAAGTTCTATGGCTATGGTTTGTGTGCTATTGAAGTAGCCCCAAGCAGAGACTGACGAGAATCCCTTTCATTGAAAGGGGTTATCAAGCTTCCAAAAAACTACGAGTTTCCTGAAATCTCAGCTAACATTTTTTCACCCAATCTTGATGATACTTCCATTTAATGATCAGTACACCAATCCCAGTTGGCTCACCAAATTTCGTTCTTCTAGGTTAAACCGTTCCTTTGCAGTAACTGTTTTCATGTTTAGGTTTCACTCTGTTTTCTCCTATATGGATACATGTAGTTAGAACTCTAAATCAAACACGGTTTGTGCTAGCTCTTTGAAACTTGGCACAATAATTTAGTTCCAAGTTCTATCGCTATGGTTTGTGTGCTATTGAAGTAGCCCCAAGCAGAGACTGACGACAATCCCTTTCATTGACAGGGGTTGCCAAGCTTCCAAAAAACTACGAGTTTCCTGAAATCTCAGCAAAAATTTTTTCACCCAATCTTGATGATACTTGCAGGTAGTGATCAGTACACGAATCTCACTTGGCTCACTAAATTTCGTTCATCTAGGTTAAACCGTTCCTTTGCAGTAACCGTTTTCATGTTTAGGTTTCACTCTGTTTTCTCCTATATGGATACATGTAATTGGAACTCTAAATCAAACACGGTTTGTGGTAGCTCTTTGAACCTTGGCACAATAATGTAGTTCCAAGTTTCTATGGCTATGGTTTGTGTGCTATTGAAGTAGCCCCAAAGCAGAGACTGACGAGAATCCCTTTCATTGAAAGGGGTTATCAAGCTTCCAAAAAACTACGAGTTTCCTGAAATCTCAGCTAACATTTTTCACCCAATCTTGATGATACTTCCATTTAATGATCAGTACACCAATCCCACTTGGCTCACCAAATTTCGTTCTTCTAGGTTAACCGTTCCTTTGCAGTAACCGTTTTCATGTTTAGGTTTCACTCTGTTTTCTCCTATAAGGATACATGTAGTTGGAACTCTAAATCAAACACGGTTTGTGCTAGCTCTTTGAAACTTGGCACAATAATGTAGTTCCAAGTTCTGTCACTATGATTTGTGTGCTTTTGAAGTAGCCCCAAGCAGAGACTGACGAGAATCCCTTTCATTGAAAGGGGTTATCAAGCTTCCAAAAAACTACGAGTTCCCTGAAATCTCAGCAAACATTTTTTCACCCAATCTTGATGATACTTGCAGGTAGTGATCAGTACACGAATCCCACTTGCCTCACCAAATTTCGTTCTTCTAGGTTAAACCGTTCCTTTGCAGTAACCGTTTTCATGTTTAGGTTTCACTCTGTTTTCTCCTATATGGATACATGTAGTTGGAACTCTAAATCAAACACGGTTTGTGCTAGCTCTTTGAAACTTGGCACAATAATGTAGTTCCAAGTTCTATCGCTATGGTTTGTGTGCTACTGAAGTACCCCAAGCAGAGACTGACGAGAATCCCTTTCATTGAAAGGGGTTGCCAAGCTTCCAAAAAACTGCGAGTTTCCTGAAATCTCAGCAAACATTTTTTCACCAATCTTGATGATACTTCCATTTAATGATCAGAACACCAATGCCACTTGGCTCACCAAATTTCGTTCTTCTAGGTTAAACCGTTCCTTTGCAGTAACCGTTTTCATGTTTAGGTTTCACTCTGTTTTCTCCTATATGGATACATGTAGTTGGAACTCTAAATCAAACACGGTTTGTTCTAGCTCTTTGAAACTTGGCACAATAATGTAGTTCCAAGTTCTATCGCTATGGTTTGTGTGCTATTGAAGTAGCCCCAAGCAGAGACTGACGAGAATATCTTTCATAGAAAGGGGTTGCCAGGCTTCCAAAAAACTGCGAGTTTCCTGAAATCTCAGCAAACATTTTTTCACCCAGTCTTGATGATACTTCCATTTAATGATCAGTACACCAATCCCACTTGGCTCACCAAATTTCGTTCTTCTAGGTTAAAACGTTCCTTTGCAGTAACCGTTTTCATGTTTAGGTTTCACTCTCTTTTCTCCTATATAGATACATGTAGTTGGCACTCTAAATCAAACACGGTTTGTGCTAGCTCTTTGAAACTTGGCACAATAATGTAGTTCCAAGTTCTATCGCTATGGTTTGTGTGCTATTGAAGTAGCCCCAAGCAGAGACTGATGAGAATCCCTTTCGTTGAAAGGGGTTGCCAAGCTTCCAAAAAACTACGAGTTTCCTGAAATCTCCGCAAACATTTTTTCACCCAATTTTGATGATACTTGCAGGTAGTGATCAGTACACGAATATCACTTGGCTCACCAAATTTCGTTCTTCTAGGTTAAACCGTTCCTTTGCAGTAACCGTTTTCATGTTTAGGTTTCACTCTGTTTTCTCCTATATGGATACATGTAGTTGGAACTCTAAATGAAACACGGTTTGTGCTAGCTCTTTGAAACTTGGCACAATAATGTAGTTCCAAGTTCTATGGCTATGGTTTGTGTGCTATTGAAGTAGCCCCAAGCAGAGACTGACAAGAATCCCTTTCATTGAAAGGGGTTATCAAGCTTCCAAAAAACTACGAGTTTCCTGAAATCTCAGCTAACATTTTTTCACCCAATCTTGATGATACTTCCATTTAATGATCAGTACACCAATCCCACTTGGCTCACCAAATTTCGTTCTTCTAGGTTAAACCGTTCCTTTGCAGTAACTGTTTTCATGTTTAGGTTTCACTCTGTTTTCTCCTATATGGATACATGTAGTTGGAACTCTAAATCAAACACGGTTTGTGCTAGCTCTTTGAAACTTGGCACAATAATGTAGTTCCAAGTTCTATCGCTATGGTTTGTGTGCTATTGAAGTAGCACCAAGCAGAGAATGATGAGAATCCCTTTCATTGAAAGGGGTTGCCAAGCTTCCAAAAAACTACGAGTTTCCTGAAATCTCAGCAAAAATTTTTTCACCCAATCTTGATGATACTTGCAGGTAGTGATCAGTACACGAATCTCACTTGGCTCACTAAATTTCGTTCATCTAGGTTAAACCGTTCCTTTGCTGTAACCGTTTTCATGTTTAGGTTTCACTCTGTTTTCTCCTATATGGATACATGTAGTTGGAACTCTAAATCAAACACGGTTTGTGCTAGCTCTTTGAACCTTGGCACAATAATGTAGTTCCAAGTTCTATGGCTATGGTTTGTGTGCTATTGAAGTAGCCCCAAGCAGAGACTGACGAGAATCCCTTTCATTGAAAGGGGTTATCAAGCTTCCAAAAAACTACGAGTTTCCTGAAATCTCAGCTAACATTTTTTCACCCAATCTTGATGATACTTCCATTTAATGATCAGTACACCAATCCCACTTGGCTCACCAAATTTCGTTCTTCTAGGTTAAACCGTTCCTTTGCAGTAACCGTTTTCATGTTTAGGTTTCACTCTGTTTTCTCCTATAAGGATACATGTAGTTGGAACTCTAAATCAAACACAGTTTGTGCTAGCTCTTTGAAACTTGGCACAATAATGTAGTTCCAAGTTCTGTCACTATGATTTGTGTGCTTTTGAAGAAGCCCCAAGCAGAGACTGACGAGAATCCCTTTCATTGAAAGGGGTTATCAAGCTTCCAAAAAACTACGAGTTTCCTGAAATCTCAGCAAACATTTTTTCACCCAATCTTGATGATACTTGCAGGTAGTGATCAGTACACGAATCCCACTTGCCTCACCAAATTTCGTTCTTCTAGGTTAAACCGTTCCTTTGCAGTAACCGTTTTCATGTTTAGGTTTCACTCTGTTTTCTCCTATATGGATACATGTAGTTGGAACTCTAAATCAAACACGGTTTGTGCTAGCTCTTTGAAACTTGGCACAATAATGTAGTTCCAAGTTCTATCGCTATGGTTTCTGTGCTACTGAAGTACCCCAAGCAGAGACTGACGAGAATCCCTTTCATTGAAAGGGGTTGCCAAGCTTCCAAAAAACTGCGAGTTTCCTGAAATCTCAGCAAACATTTTTTCACCCAATCTTGATGATACTTCCATTTAATGATCAGAACACCAATCCCACCTTGGCTCACCAAATTTCGTTCTTCTAGGTTAAACCGTTCCTTTGCAGTAACCGTTTTCATGTTTAGGTTTCACTCTGTTTTCTCCTATATGGATACATGTAGTTGGAACTCTAAATCAAACACGGTTTGTTCTAGCTCTTTGAAACTTGGCACAATAATGTAGTTCCAAGTTCTATCGCTATGGTTTGTGTGCTATTGAAGTAGCCCCAAGCAGAGACTGACGAGAATATCTTTCATAGAAAGGGGTTGCCAGGCTTCCAAAAAACTGCGAGTTTCCTGAAATCTCAGCAAACATTTTTTCACCCAGTCTTGATGATACTTCCATTTAATGATCAGTACACCAATCCCACTTGGCTCACCAAATTTCGTTCTTCTAGGTTAAAACGTTCCTTTGCAGTAACCGTTTTCATGTTTAGGTTTCACTCTGTTTTCTCCTATATAGATACATGTAGTTGGAACTCTAAATCAAACACGGTTTGTGCTAGCTCTTTGAAACTTGGCACAATAATGTAGTTCCAAGTTCTATCGCTATGGTTTGTGTGCTATTGAAGTAGCCCCAAGCAGAGACTGACGAGAATCCCTTTCATTGAAAGGGGGTTGCCAAGCGTCCAAAAACCTGCGAGTTTCCTGAAATCTCAGCAAACATTTTTTCACCCAATCTTGATGATACTTGCAGGTAGTGATCAGTACACGAATCCCACTTGGCTCACCAAATTTCGTTCTTCTAGGTTAAACCGTTCCTTTGCAGTAACCGTTTTCATGTTTAGGTTTCACTCTGTTTTCTCCTATATGGATAACATGTAGTTGGAACTCTAAATCAAACACAGTTTGTGCTAGCTCTTTGAAACTTGGCACAATAATGTAGTTCCAAGTTCTATCGCTATGGTTGTGTGCTATTGAAGTAGCCCCAAGCAGAGACTGACGAGAATCCCTTTCATTGAAAGGGGTTGCCAAGCTTCCAAAATCTACGAGTTTCCTGAAATCTCAGCAAACAATTTTTTCACCCAATCTTGATTATACTTGCAGGTAGTGATCAGTACACGAATCCCACTTGGCTCACTAAAATTTCGTTGTTCTAGGTTAAAACGTTCCTTGCAGGAACCGTTTTCATGTTTAGGTTTCACTCTGTTTTCTCCTATATGGATACATATAGTTGGAACTCTAAATCAAACACGGTTTGTGCTAGGTCTTTGAAACTTGGCACAATAATGTAGTTCCAAGTTCTATCGCTATGGTTTGTGTGCTATTGAAGTAGCCCCAAGCAGAGACTGACGAGAATCCCTTTCATTGAAAGGGGTTGCCAAGCTTCCAAAAAACTACGAGTTTCCTGAAATCTCAGCAAACATTTTTTCACCCAATCTTGATGATACTTCTATTTTATAATCAGTACACCAATCCCACTTGGCTCACCAAATTTCGTTCTTCTGGTTAAACCGTTCCTTTGCAGTAACCGTTTTCATGTTTAGGTTTCACTCTGTTTTCTCCTATATGGATACATGTAGTTGGAACTCTAAATCAAACACGGTTTGTGCTAGCTCTTTGAAACTTGGCACAATAATGTAGTTCCAAGTTCTATCGCTATGGTTTGTGTGCTATTGAAGTAGCCCCAAGCAGAGACGGACGAGAATCCCTTTCTAGAAAGGGGTTGCCAGGCTTCCAAAAAACTGCGAGTTTCCTGAAATCTCAGCAAACATTTTTTCACCCGTCTTGATGATACTTCCAATTTAATGATCAGTACACCAATCCCACTTGGCTCACCAAATTTCGTTCTTCTAAGTTAAACCGTTCCTTTGCAGTAATCGTTTTCATATTTAGGTTTCACTCTGTTTTCTCCTACATGGATACATGGTAGTTGGAACTCTAAATCAAACACGGTTTGGTGCTAGCTCTTTGAAACTTGGCACAATAATGTGGTTCCAAGTTCTATCGCTATGGATTGTGTGCTATTGAAGTAGCCCCAAGCAGAGACTGACGACAATCCCTTTCATTGAAAGGGGTTGCCAAGCTTCCAAAAAACTACAAGTTTCCTGAAATCTCAGCAAACATTTTTTTCACCCAATCTTGATGATACTTCCATTTAATGATCAGTACACCAATCCCACTTGGCTCACCAAATTTCATTCTTCTAGGTTAAACCGTTACGTTGCAGAAACTGTTTTCATGTTTAGGTTTCACTCTGTTTTCTCCTATATAGATACATGTAGTTGGCACTCTAAATCAAACACGGTTTGTGCTAGCTCTTTGAAACTTGGCACAATAATGTAGTTCCAAGTTCTATCGCTATGGTTTGTGTGCTATTGAAGTAGCCCCAAGCAGAGACTGATGAGAATATCTTTCGTTGAAAGGGGTTGCCAAGCTTCCAAAAAACTACGAGTTTCCTGAAATCTCAGCAAACATTTTTTCACCCAATTTTGATGATACTTGCAGGTAGTGATCAGTACACGAATATCACTTGGCTCACCAAATTTCTTTCTTCTAGGTTAAACCGTTCCTTTGCAGTAACCGTTTTCATGTTTAGGTTTCACTCTGTTTTCTCCTATATGGATACATGTAGTTGGAACTCTAAATGAAACACGGTTTGTGCTAGCTCTTTGAAACTTGGCACAATAATGTAGTTCCAAGTTCTATGGCTATGGTTTGTGTGCTATTGAAGTAGCCCCAAGCAGAGACTGACGAGAATCCTTTCATTGAAAGGGGTTATCAAGCTTCCAAAAAACTACGAGTTTCCTGAAATCTCAGCTAACATTTTTTCACCCAATCTTGATGATACTTCCATTTAATGATCAGTACACCAATCCCAGTTGGCTCACCAAATTTCGTTCTTCTAGGTTAAACCGTTCCTTTGCAGTAACTGTTTTCATGTTTAGGTTTCACTCTGTTTTCTCCTATATGGATACATGTAGTTGGAACTCTAAATCAAACACGGTTTGTGCTAGCTCTTTGAAACTTGGCACAATAATTTAGTTCCAAGTTCTATCGCTATGGTTTGTTGTGCTATTGAAGTAGCCCCAAGCAGAGACTGACGACAATCCCTTTCATTGAAAGGGGTTGCCAAGCTTCCAAAAAACTACGAGTTTCCTGAAATCTCAGCAAAAATTTTTTCACCCAATCTTGATGATACTTGCAGGTAGTGATCAGTACAACGAATCTCACTTGGCTCACTAAATTTCGTTCATCTAGGTTAAACCGTTCCTTTGCAGTAACCGTTTTCATGTTTAGGTTTCACTCTGTTTTCTCCTATATGGATACATGTAATTGGAACTCTAAATCAAACACGGTTTGTGCTAGCTCTTTGAACCTTGGCACAATAATGTAGTTCCAAGTTCTATGGCTATGGTTTGTGTGCTATTGAAGTAGCCCCAAGCAGAGACTGACGAGAATCCCTTTCATTGAAAGGGGTTATCAAGCTTCCATAAAACTACGAGTTTCCTGAAATCTCAGCAAACATTTTTTTCACCCAATCTTGATGATACTTGCAGGTAGTGATCAGTACACGAATCCCACTTGCCTCACCAAATTTCGTTCTTCTAGGTTAAACCGTTCCTTTGCAGTAACCGTTTTCATGTTTAGGTTTCACTCTGTTTTCTCCTATATGGATACATGTAGTTGGAACTCTAAATCAAACACGGTTTGTGCTAGCTCTTTGAAACTTGGCACAATAATGTAGTTCCAAGTTCTATCGCTATGGTTTGTGTGCTACTGAAGTACCCCAAGCAGAGACTGACGAGAATCCCTTTCATTGAAAGGGGTTGCCAAGCTTCCAAAAAAACTGCGAGTTTCCTGAAATCTCAGCAAACATTTTTTCACCAATCTTGATGATACTTCCATTTAATGATCAGAACACCAATCCCACTTGGCTCACCAAATTTCGTTCTTCTAGGTTAAACCGTTCCTTTGCAGTAACCGTTTTCATGTGTAGGTTTCACTCTGTTTTCTCCTATATGGATACATGTAGTTGGAACTCTAAATCAAACACGGTTTGTTCTAGCTCTTTGAAACTTGGCACAATAATGTAGTTCCAAGTTCTATCGCTATGGTTTTTGTGCTATTGAAGTAGCCCCAAGCAGAGACTGACGAGAATATCTTTCATAGAAAGGGTTGCCAGGCTTCCAAAAAACTGCGAGTTTCCTGAAATCTCAGCAAACATTTTTTCACCCAGTCTTGATGATACTTCCATTTAATGATCAGTACACCAATCCCACTTGGCTCACCAAATTTCGTTCTTCTAGGTTAAAACGTTCCTTTGCAGTAACCGTTTTCATGTTTAGGTTTCACTCTGTTTTCTCCTATATAGATACATGTATTTGGCACTCTAAATCAAACACGGTTTGTGAAACTTGGCACAATAATGTAGTTCCAAGTTCTATCGCTATGGTTTGTGTGCTATTGAAGTAGCCCCAAGCAGAGGACTGATGAGAATCCCTTTCGTTGAAAGGGGTTGCCAAGCTTCCAAAAACTACGAGTTTCCTGAAATCTCAGCAAACATTTTTTCACCCAATTTTGATGATACTTGCAGGTAGTGATCAGTACACGATATCACTTGGCTCACCAAATTTCGTTCTTCTAGGTTAAACCGTTCCTTTGCAGTAACCGTTTTCATGTTTAGGTTTCACTCTGTTTTCTCCTATATGGATTACATGTAGTTGGAACTCTAAATGAAACACGGTTTGTGCTAGCTCTTTGAAACTTGGCACAATAATGTAGTTCCAAGTTCTATGGCTATGGTTTGTGTGCTATTGAAGTAGCCCCAAGCAGAGACTGACGAGAATCCCTTTCATTGAAAAGGGGTTGCCAAGCTTCCAAAAAACTACGAGTTTCCTGAAATCTCAGCAAACATTTTTTCACCCAATCTTGATGATACTTCTATTTTATAATCAGTACACCAATCCCACTTGGCTCACCAAATTTCGTTCTTCTGGTTAAACCGTTCCTTTGCAGTAACCGTTTTCATGTTTAGGTTTCACTCTGTTTTCTCCTATATGGATACATGTAGTTGGAACTCTAAATCAAACACGGTTTGTGCTAGCTCTTTGAAACTTGGCACAATAATGTAGTTCCAAGTTCTATCGCTATGGTTTGTGTGCTATTGAAGTAGCCCCAAGCAGAGACGGACGAGAATCCCTTTCATAGAAAGGGGTTGCCAGGCTTCCAAAAAACTGCGAGTTTCCTGAAATCTCAGCAAACATTTTTTCACCCCGTCTTGATGATACTTCCATTTAATGATCAGTACACCAATCCCACTTGGCTCACCAAATTTCGTTCTTCTAAGTTAAACCGTTCCTTTGCAGTAATCGTTTTCATATTTAGGTTTCACTCTGTTTTCTCCTACATGGATACATGTAGTTGGAACTCTAAATCAAACACGGTTTGTGCTAGCTCTTTGAAACTTGGCACAATAATGTGGTTCCAAGTTCTATCGCTATGGATTGTGTGCTATTGAAGTAGCCCCAAGCAGAGACTGACGACAATCCCTTTCATTGAAAGGGGTTGCCAAGCTTCCAAAAAACTACAAGTTTCCTGAAATCTCAGCAAACATTTTTTCACCCAATCTTGATGATACTTCCATTTAATGATCAGTACACCAATCCCACTTGGCTCACCAAATTTCATTCTTCTAGGTTAAACCGTTACGTTGCAGAAACTGTTTTCATGTTTAGGTTTCACTCTGTTTTCTCCTATATAGATACATGTAGTTGGCACTCTAAATCAAACACGGTTTGTGCTAGCTCTTTGAAACTTGGCACAATAATGTAGTTCCAAGTTCTATCGCTATGGTTTGTGTGCTATTGAAGTAGCCCCAAGCAGAGACTGATGAGAATATCTTTCATTGAAAGGGGTTGCCAAGCTTCCAAAAAACTACGAGTTTCCTGAAATCTCAGCAAACATTTTTTCACCCAATTTTGATGATACTTGCAGGTAGTGATCAGTACACGAATATCACTTGGCTCAC
>NW_027553827.1:0-29209 GCF_045843805.1 Urocitellus parryii
GATTCGGTGAAAAAATGTTTGCTGAGATTTCAGGAAACTCGTAGTTTTTTGGAAGCTTGGCAACCCCTTTCAATGAAAGGGATTCTCGTCAGTCTCTGCTTGGGGCTACTTCAATAGCACACAAACCATAGCGATAGAACTTGGAAGTACATTATTGTGCCAAGTTTCAAAGAGCTAGCACAACCCGTGTTTGATTTAGAGTTAAAACTACATGTATCCATATAGGAGAAAACAGAGTGAAACCTAAACATGAAAACGGTTACTGCAAAGGAACGGTTTAACCTAGAAGAACGAAATTTGGTTAGAGAAGTGGCAATGGTTTACTGATCACTACCTGCAAGCATTATCAAGATTGGGGTGAAAAAATGTTTGCTGAGATTTCAGGAAACTCGCAGTTTTTTGGAAGCCTGGCAACCCCTTTCAATGAAAGGGATTCTCGTCAGTCTCTGCTTGGGGCTACTTCAATAGCACACAAACCATAGCGATAGAACTTGGAACTACATTATTGTGCCAAGTTTCAAAGAGCTAGCACAATCCGTGTTTGATTTAGAGTTCCAACTACATGTATCCATATATTAGAAAACAGAGTGAAACCTAAACATGAAAACGGTTACTGGAAAGGAACGTTTTAACCTAGAAGAACGAAATTCAGTGAGCCAAGTGGGATTCGTGTACTGATCACTACCTGCAAGTATCATCAAGATTGGGTGAAAAATTGTTTGCTGAGATTTCAGGAAACTCGTAGTTTTTTGGAAGCTTGGCAACCCCTTTCAATGAAAGGGATTCTCGTCAGTCTCTGCTTGGGGCTACTTCAATAGCACACAAACCATAGCGATAGAACTTGGAACTACATTATTGTGCCAAGTTTCAAAGAGCTAGCACAAACCGTGTTTGATTCAGAGTTCCAACTACATGTATCCATATAGGAGAAAACAGAGTGAAACCGAAACATGAAAACGGTTACTGCAAAGGAAAGGTTTAACCTAGAAGAACGAAATTTGGTGAGCCAAGTGGGATTTTTGTACTGATCATTAAATGGAAGTATCATCAAGATTGGGTGAAAAATTGTTTGCTGAGATATCAGGAAACTCGTAGTTTTTTTGCAAGCTTGGCAACCCCTTTCAATGAAAGGGATTCTCGTCAGTCTCTGCTTGGTGCTACTTCAATAGCACACAAACCCTAGCGATAGAACTTAAAACTACATTATTGTGCCAAGTTTCAAAGAGCTAGCACAAACCGTGTTTGATTTAGAGTTCCAACTACATGTATCCATATAGGAGAAAACAGAGTGAAACCTAAACATGAAAACGGTTACTGCAAAGGAACGGTTTAAACCTAGAAGAACGAAATTTAGTGAGCCAAGTGGGATTGGTGTACTGATCACTACCTGAAAGTATCATCAAGATTGGTGAAAAAATGTTTGCTGAGATTTCAGGAAACTCGTAGTTTTTTGGAAGCTTGGCAACCCCTTTCAATGAAAGGGATTGTCGTCAGTCTCTGCTTGGGGCTACTTCAATAGCACACAAACCATAGCTATAGAACTTGGAACTACATTATTGTGCCAAGTTTCAAAGAGCTAGCACAAACCGTGTTTGATTTAGAGTTCCAACTACATGTATCCATATAGGAGAAAACAGAGTGAAACCTAAACATGAAAACAGTTACTGCAAAGGAACGGTTTAACCTAGAAGAACGAAATTTGGTGAGCCAAGTTAGATTCGTGTACTGATCACTACTGCAAGTATTATCAAGATTGGGTGAAAAATGTTTGCTGAGATTTCAGGAAACTCTTAGTTTTTTGCAAGCTTGGCAACCCCTTTCAATGAAAGGGATTCTCGTCAGTCTCTGCTTGGGGCTACTTCAATAGCACACAAACCATAGCGATAGAACTTGGAACGACATTATTGTGCCAAGTTTCAAAGAGCTAGCACAAACCGTGTTTTTTTTAGAGTTCTAACTACATGTATCCATATAGGAGAAAACAGAGTGAAACCTAAACATGAAAACGGTTACTGCAAAGGAACGGTTTAACGTAGAAGAACGAAGTTTGGTCAGCCAAGTGGGATTGGTGTACTGATCATTAAATGGAAGTATCATCAAGATTCGGTGAAAAAATTGTTTCCTGAGATTTCAGGAAACTCGTAGTTTTTTGGAAGCTTGGCAACGCCTTTCAATGAAAGGGATTCTCGTCAGTCTCTGCTTGGGGCTACTTCAATAGCACACAAACCATAGCGATAGAACTTGGAAGTATATTATTGTGCCAAGTTTCAAAGAGCTAGCACAACCCGTGTTTGATTTAGAGTTAAAACTACATGTATCCATATAGGAGAAAACAGAGTGAAACCTAAACATGAAAACGGTTACTGCAAAGGAACGGTTTAACCTAGAAGAACGAAATTTGGTTAGAGAAGTGGCAATGGTTTACTGATCACTACCTGCAAGCATTATCAAGATTGGGTGAAAAAATGTTTGCTGAGATTTCAGGAAACTCGCAGTTTTTTGGAAGCCTGGCAACCCCTTTCAATGAAAGGGATTCTCGTCAGTCTCTGCTTGGGGCTACTTCAATAGCACACAAACCATAGCGATAGAACTTGGAACTACATTATTGTGCCAAGTTTCAAAGAGCTAGCACAATCCGTGTTTGATTTAGAGTTCCAACTACATGTATCCATATATTAGAAAACAGAGTGAAACCTAAACATGAAAACGGTTACTGGAAAGGAACGTTTTAACCTAGAAGAACGAAATTCAGTGAGCCAAGTGGGATTCGTGTACTGATCACTACCTGCAAGTATCATCAAGATTGGGTGAAAAATTGTTTGCTGAGATTTCAGGAAACTCGTAGTTTTTTGGAAGCTTGGCAACCCCTTTTCAATGAAAGGGATTCTCGTCAGTCTCTGCTTGGGGCTACTTCAATAGCACACAAACCATAGCGATAGAACTTGGAACTAAATTATTGTGCCAAGTTTCAAAGAGCTAGCACAAACCCCTGTTTGATTCAGAGTTCCAACTACATGTATCCATATAGGAGAAAACAGAGTGAAATCTAAACATGAAAACGGTTACTGCAAAGGAACGGTTTAACCTAGAAGAACGAAATTTGGTGAGCCAAGTGGGATTGGTGTACTGATCATTAAATGGAAGTCTCATCAAGATTGGGTGAAAAATTGTTTGCTGAGATTTCTAGAAACTCGTAGTTTTTTGGAAGCTTGGCAACCCTTTCAATGAAAGGGATTCTCGTCAGTCTCTGCTTGGGGCTACTTCAATAGCACACAAACCATAGCGATAGAACTTGGAACTACATTATTGTGCGAAGTTTCAAAGAGCTAGCACAAACCGTGTTTGATTTAGAGTTCCAACTACATGTATCCATATAGGAGAAAACAGAGTGAAACTTAAACATGAAAACAGTTACTGCAAAGGAACGGTTTAACCTAGAAGAACGAAATTTGGTGAGCCAAGTGGGATTGGTGTACTGATCATAAATGGAAGTATCATCAAGATTGGGTGAAAAAATGTTTGCTGAGATTTCAGGAAACTCGTAGTTTTTTGCAAGCTTGGCAACCCCTTTCAATGAAAGGGATGCTCGTCAGTCTCTGCTTGGGGCTACTTCAATAGCACACAAACCATAGCTATAGAACTTGGAACTACATTATTGTGCCAAGTTTCAAAGAGCTAGCACAAACCGTGTTTGATTTAGAGTTCCAACTACATGTATCCATATAGGAGAAAACAGAGTGAAACCTAAACATGAAAACAGTTACTGCAAAGGAACGTTTTAACCTAGAAGAACGAAGTTTGGTGAGCCAAGTGGGATTGGTGTACTGATCATTAAATGGAAGTATCATCAAGATTGGGTGAAAAAATGTTTGCTGAGATTTCAGGAAACTCGTGGTTTTTTGGAAGCTTGGCAACCCTTTCAATGAAGGGATTCTCGTCAGTCTCTGCTTGGGGCTACTTCAATAGCACACAAACCATAGCGATAGAACTTGGAACGACATTATTGTGCCAAGTTTCAAAGAGCTAGCACAAACCGTGTTTTTTTTAGAGTTCTAACTACATGTATCCATATAGGAGAAAACAGAGTGAAACCTAAACATGAAAACGGTTACTGCAAAGGAACGGTTTAACGTAGAAGAACGAAGTTTGGTCAGCCAAGTGGGATTGGTGTACTGATCATTAAATGGAAGTATCATCAAGATTCGGTGAAAAAATTGTTTCCTGAGATTTCAGGAAACTCGTAGTTTTTTGGAAGCTTGGCAACGCCTTTCAATGAAAGGGATTCTCGTCTGTCTCTGCTTGGGGCTACTTCAATAGCACACAAACCATAGCGATAGAACTTGGAAGTATATTATTGTGCCAAGTTTCAAAGAGCTAGCACAACCCGTGTTTGATTTAGAGTTAAAACTACATGTATCCATATAGGAGAAAACAGAGTGAAACCTAAACATGAAAACGGTTACTGCAAAGGAACGGTTTAACCTAGAAGAACGAAATTTGGTTAGAGAAGTGGCAATGGTTTACTGATCACTACCTGCAAGCATTATCAAGATTGGGTGAAAAAATGTTTGCTGAGATTTCAGGAAACTCGCAGTTTTTTGGAAGCCTGGCAACCCCTTTCAATGAAAGGGATTCTCGTCAGTCTCTGCTTGGGGCTACTTCAATAGCACACAAACCATAGCGATAGAACTTGGAACTACATTATTGTGCCAAGTTTCAAAGAGCTAGCACAATCCCTGTTTGATTTAGAGTTCCAACTACATGTATCCATATATTAGAAAACAGAGTGAAACCTAAACATGAAAACGGTTACTGGAAAGGAACGTTTTAACCTAGAAGAACGAAATTCAGTGAGCCAAGTGGGATTCGTGTACTGATCACTACCTGCAAGTATCATCAAGATTGGGTGAAAAATTGTTTGCTGAGATTTCAGGAAACTCGTAGTTTTTTGGAAGCTTGGCAACCCCTTTCAATGAAAGGGATTCTCGTCAGTCTCTGCCTTGGGGCTACTTCAATAGCACACAAACCATAGCGATAGAACTTGGAACTACATTATTGTGCCAAGTTTCAAAGAGCTAGCACAAACCCTGTTTGATTCAGAGTTCCAACTACATGTATCCATATAGGAGAAAACAGAGTGAAATCTAAACATGAAAACGGTTACTGCAAAGGAACGGTTTAACCTAGAAGAACGAAATTTGGTGAGCCAAGTGGGATTGGTGTACTGATCATTAAATGGAAGTATCATCAAGATTGGGTGAAAAATTGTTTGCTGAGATTTCTAGAAACTCGTAGTTTTTTGGAAGCTTGGCAACCCCTTTCAATGAAAGGGATTCTCGTCAGTCTCTGCTTGGGGCTACTTCAATAGCACACAAACCATAGCGATAGAACTTGGAACTACATTATTGTGCGAAGTTTCAAAGAGCTAGCACAAACCGTGTTTGATTTAGAGTTCCAACTACATGTATCCATATAGGAGAAAACAGAGTGAAACTTAAACATGAAAACAGTTACTGCAAAGGAACGGTTTAACCTAGAAGAACGAAATTTGGTGAGCCAAGTGGGATTGGTGTACTGATCATTAAATGGAAGTATCATCAAGATTGGGTGAAAAAATGTTTGCTGAGATTTCAGGAAACTCGTAGTTTTTTGCAAGCTTGGCAACCCCTTTCAATGAAAGGGATGCTCGTCAGTCTCTGCTTGGGGCTACTTCAATAGCACACAAACCATAGCTATAGAACTTGGAACTACATTATTGTGCCAAGTTTCAAAGAGCTAGCACAAACCGTGTTTGATTTAGAGTTCCAACTACATGTATCCATATAGGAGAAAACAGAGTGAAACCTAAACATGAAAACAGTTACTGCAAAGGAACGGTTTAACCTAGAAGAACGAAATTTGGTGAGCCAAGTGGGATTGGTGTACTGATCATTAAATGGAAGTATCATCAAGATTGGGTGAAAAAATGTTTGCTGAGATTTCAGGAAACTCGTAGTTTTTTGCAAGCTTGGCAACCCCTTTCAATGAAAGGGATGCTCGTCAGTCTCTGCTTGGGGCTACTTCAATAGCACACAAACCATAGCTATAGAACTTGGAACTACATTATTGTGCCAAGTTTCAAGAGCTAGCACAAACCGTGTTTGATTTAGAGTTCCAACTACATGTATCCATATAGGAGAAAACAGAGTGAAACCTAAACATGAAAACAGTTATGCAAAGGAACGGTTTAACCTAGAAGAACGAAATTTGGTGAGCCAAGTGAGATTCGTGTACTGATCACTACCTGCAAGTATTATCAAGATTGGGTGAAAAAATATTTGCTGAGATTTCAGGAAACTCGTAGTTTTTTGCAAGCTTGGCAACCCCTTTCAATGAAAGGGATTCTCGTCAGTCTCTGCTTGGGGCTACGTCAATAGCACACAAACCATGGCGATAGAACTTGGAACTACATTATTGTGCCAAGTTTCAAAGAGCTAGCACAAACCGTGTTTGATTTAGAGTTCCAACTACATGTATCCATATAGGAGAAAACAGAGTGAAACCTAAACATGAAAACGGTTACTGCAAAGGAAAGGTTTAACCTAGAAGAACGAAATTTGGTGAGCCAAGTGGATTGGTGTACTGATCATTAAATGGAAGTATCATCAAGATTGGGTGAAAAAATGTTTGCTGAGATTTCAGGAAACTCGTGGTTTTTTGGAAGATTGGCAACCCCTTTCAATGAAAGGGATTCTCGTCAGTCTCTGCTTGGGGCTACTTCAATAGCACACAAACCATAGCGATAGAACTTGGAACGACATTATTGTGCCAAGTTTCAAAGAGCTAGCCCAAACCGTGTTTTTTTTAGAGTTCTAACTACATGTATCCATATAGGAGAAAACAGAGTGAAACCTAAACATGAAAACGGTTACTGAAAGGAACGGTTTAACCTAGCGAACGAAGTTTGGTGAGCCAAGTGGGATTGGTGTACTGATCATTAAATGGAAGTATCATCAAGATTCGGTGAAAAAAATGTTTGCTGAGATTTCAGGAAACTCGTAGTTTTTTGGAAGCTTGGCAACCCCTTTCAATGAAAGGGATTCTCGTCAGTCTCTGCTTGGGGCTACTTCAATAGCACACAAACCCTAGCGATAGAACTTAAAACTACATTATTGTGCCAAGTTTCAAAGAGCTAGCACAAACCGTGTTTGATTTAGAGTTCCAACTACATGTATCCATATTGGAGAAAACAGAGTGAAACCTAAACATGAAAACGGTTACTGCAAAGGAACGGTTTAACCTAGAAGAACGAAATTTAGTGAGCCAAGAGAGATTCGTGTACTGATCACTACCTGCAAGTATCATCAAGATTGGGTGAAAAAAATGTTTGCTGAGATTTCAGGAAACTCGTAGTTTTTTGGAAGCTTGGCAACCCCTTTCAATGAAAGGGATTCTCGTGACTCTCTGTTTGGGTCTATTTCAATAGCACACAAACCCTAGCGATAGAACTTGGAACTACATTATTGTGCCAAGTTTCAAAGAGCTAGCACAAACCGTGTTTGATTTAGAGTTCCAACTACATGTATCCATATAGGAGAAAACAGAGTGAAACCTAAACATGAAAACAGTTACTGCAAAGGAACGGTTTAACCTAGAAGAACGAAATTTGGTGAGCCAAGTGGGATTGGTGTACTGATCATTAAATGGAAGTATCATCAAGATTGGGTGAAAAAATGTTTGCTGAGATTTCAGGAAACTCGTAGTTTTTTGGAAGCTTGGCAACCCCTTTCAATGAAAGGGATTCTCGTCAGTCTCTGCTTGGCGCTACTTCAATAGCACACAAACCATAGCTATAGAACTTGGAACTACATTATTGTGCCAAGTTTCAAAGAGCTAGCACAAACCGTGTTTGATTTAGAGTTCCAACTACATGTATCCATATAGGAGAAAACAGAGTGAAACCTAAACATGAAAACGGTTACTGCAAAGGAAAGGTTTAACCTAGAAGAACGAAATTTGGTGAGCCAAGTGGGATTGGTGTACTGATCATTAAATGGAAGTATCATCAAGATTGGGTGAAAAAATGTTTGCTGAGATTTCAGGAAACTCGTGGTTTTTTGGAAGCTTGGCAACCCCTTTCAATGAAAGGGATTCTCGTCAGTCTCTGCTTGGGGCTACTTCAATAGCACACAAACCATAGCGATAGAACTTGGAACGACATTATTGTGGCAAGTTTCAAAGAGCTAGCACAAACCGTGTTTTTTTTAGAGTTCCAACTACATGTATCCATATAGGAGAAAACAGAGTGAAACCTAAACATGAAAACGGTTACTGCAAAGGAACGGTTTAACCTAGAGAACGAAGTTTGGTGAGCCAAGTGGGATTGGTGTACTGATCATTAAATGGAAGTATCATCAAGATTCGGTGAAAAAATGTTTGCTGAGATTTCAGGAAACTCGTAGTTTTTTGGAAGCTTGGCAACCCCTTTCAATGAAAGGGATTCTCGTCAGTCTCTGCTTGGGGCTACTTCAATAGCACACAAACCATAGCGATAGAACTTGAAAGTACATTATTGTGCCAAGTTTCAAAGAGCTAGCACAACCCGTGTTTGATTTAGAGTTAAAACTACATGTATCCATATAGGAGAAAACAGAGTGAAACCTAAACATGAAAACGGTTACTGCAAAGGAACGGTTTAACCTAGAAGAACGAAATTTGGTTAGAGAAGTGGCAATGGTTTACTGATCACTACCTGCAAGCATTATCAAGATTGGGTGAAAAAATGTTTGCTGAGATTTCAGGAAACTCGCAGTTTTTTGGAAGCCTGGCAACCCCTTTCAATGAAAGGGATTCTCGTCAGTCTCTGCTTGGGGCTACTTCAATAGCACACAAACCATAGCGATAGAACTTGGAACTACATTATTGTGCCAAGTTTCAAAGAGCTAGCACAAACCGTGTTTGATTTAGAGTTCCAACTACATGTATCCATATATTAGAAAACAGAGTGAAACCTAAACATGAAAACGGTTACTGCAATGGAACGGTTTAAACTAGAAGAACGAAATTTAGTGAGCCAAGTGGGATTCGTGTACTGATCACTACCTGGAAGTATCATCAAGATTGGGTGAAAAAAATGTTTGCTGAGATTTCAGGAAACTCGTAGTTTTTTGGAAGCTTGGCAACCCCTTTCAATGAAAGGGATTCTCGTCAGTCTCTGCTTGGGGCTACTTCAATAGCACACAAACCATAGCCATAGAACTTGGAACTATATTATTGTGCCAAGTTTCAAAGAGCTAGCACAAACAGTGTTTGATTTAGAGTTCCAACTACATGTATCCATATAGGAGAAAACAGAGTGAAACCTAAACATGAAAAAGGTTACTGCAAAGGAACGGTTTAACCTAGAAGAACGAAATTTGGTGAGCCAAGTGGGATTGGTGTACTGATCATTAAATGGAAGTATCATCAAGATTGGGTGAAAAAATGTTTGCTGAGATTTCAGGAAACTCGTAGTTTTTTGGAAGCTTGACAACCCCTTTCAATGAAAGGGATTCTCGTCAGTCTCTGCTTGGGGCTACTTCAATAGCACACAAACCCTAGTGATAGAACTTGAAACTACATTATTGTGCCAAGTTTCAAAGAGCTAGCACAAACCGTGTTTGATTTAGAGTTCTAACTATATGTATCTATATAGGAGAAAACAGAGTGAAACCTAAATATGAAAACGATTACTGCAAAGGAACGGTTTAACCTAGAAGAATGAAATTTGGTGAGCCAAGTGGGATTGGTGTACTGATCATTAAATGGAAGTATCATCAAGACTGGGTTAAAAAATGTTTGCTGAGATTTCAGGAAACTCGCAGTTTTTTGGAAGCCTCCCACCCCTTTCAATGAAAGTGATTCTCGTCAGTCTCTGCTTGGGGCTAATTCAATAGCACACAAACCATAGCGATACAACTTGGAACTACATTATTGTGCCAAGTTTCAAAGAGCTAGCACAAACTGTGTTTGATTTAGAGTTCCAACTACACGTATCTATATAGGAGAAAACAGAGTGAAACCTAAACATGAAAACGGTTACTGCAAAGGAACGTTTTAACCTAGAGGAACGAAATTTGGTGAGCCAAGTGGGATTGGTGTACTGATCATTAAATGGAAGTATCATCAAGATTGGGTGAAAAAATGTTTGCTGAGATTGCAGGAAACTCGCAGTTTTTTGGAAGCCTGGCAACCCCTTTCAATGAAAGGGATTCTCGTCAGTCTCTGCTTGGGGCTACTTCAATAGCACACAAACCATAGCGATAGAATTTGGAACTACATTATTGTGCCAAGTTTCAAAGAGCTAGCACAAACCGTGTTTGATTTAGAGTTCCAACTACATGTATCCATATATTAGAAAACAGAGTGAAACCTAAACATGAAACGGTTACTGCAATGGAACGGTTTAAACTAGAAGAACGAAATTTAGTGAGCCAAGTGGGATTCGTGTACTGATCACTACCTGCAAGTATCATCAAGATTGGGTGAAAAAATGTTTGCTGAGATTGCAGGAAACTCGCAGTTTTTTGGAAGCCTGGCAACCCCTTTCAATGAAAGGGATTCTCGTCAGTCTCTGCTTGGGGCTACTTCAATAGCACACAAACCATAGCGATAGAATTTGGAACTACATTATTGTGCCAAGTTTCAAAGAGCTAGCACAAACAGTGTTTGATTTAGAGTTCCAACTACATGTATCCATATAGGAGAAAACAGAGTGAAACCTAAACATGTAAAAGGTTACTGCAAAGGAACGGTTTAACCTAGAAGAACGAAATTTGGTGAGCCAAGTGGGATTGGTGTACTGATCATTAAATGGAAGTATCATCAAGATTGGGTGAAAAAATGTTTGCTGAGATTTCAGGAAACTCGTAGTTTTTTGGAAGCTTGACAACCCCTTTCAATGAAAGGGATTCTCGTCAGTCTCTGCTTGGGGCTACTTCAATAGCACACAAACCCTAGTGATAGAACTTGAAACTACATTATTGTGCCAAGTTTCAAAGAGCTAGCACAAACCGTGTTTGATTTAGAGTTCTAACTATATGTATCTATATAGGAGAAAACAGAGTGAAACCTAAATATGAAAACGATTACTGCAAAGGAACGGTTTAACCTAGAAGAATGAAATTTGGTGAGCCAAGTGGGATTGGTGTACTGATCATTAAATGGAAGTATCATCAAGAGTGGGTTAAAAAATGTTTGCTGAGATTTCAGGAAACTCGCAGTTTTTTGGAAGCCTCCCACCCCTTTCAATGAAAGTGATTCTCGTCAGTCTCTGCTTGGGGCTAATTCAATAGCACACAAACCATAGCGATAGAACTTGGAACTACATTATTGTGCCAAGTTTCAAAGAGCTAGCACAAACTGTGTTTGATTTAGAGTTCCAACTACACGTATCTATATAGGAGAAAACAGAGTGAAACCTAAACATGAAAACCGGTTACTGCAAAGGAACGTTTTAACCTAGAGGAACGAAATTTGGTGAGCCAAGTGGGATTGGTGTACTGATCATTAAATGGAAGTATCATCAAGATTGGGTGAAAAAATGTTTGCTGAGATTTCAGGAAACTCGCCAGTTTTTTGGAAGCCTGGCAACCCCTTTCAATGAAAGGGATCTCTGTCAGTCTCTGCTTGGGGCTACTTCAATAGCACACAAACCATAGCGATAGAACTTGGAACTACATTATTGTGCCAAGTTTCAAAGAGCTAGCACAAACCGTGTTTGATTTAGAGTTCCAACTACATGTATCCATATATTAGAAAACAGAGTGAAACCTAAACATGAAAACGGTTACTGCAATGGAACGGTTTTAACTAGAAGAACGAAATTTAGTGAGCCAAGTGGGATTCGTGTACTGATCACTACCTGCAAGTATCATCAAGATTGGGTGAAAAAATGTTTGCTGAGATTTCAGGAAACTCGTAGTTTTTTGGAAGCTTGGCAACCCCTTTCAATGAAAGGGATTCTCGTCAGTCTCTGCTTGGGGCTACTTCAATAGCACACAAACCATAGCGATAGAACTTGGAACTATATTATTGTGCCAAGTTTCAAAGAGCTAGCACAAACAGTGTTTGATTTAGAGTTCCAACTACATGTATCCATATAGGAGAAAACAGAGTGAAACCTAAACATGAAAAAGGTTACTGCAAAGGAACGGTTTAACCTAGAAGAACGAAATTTGGTGAGCCAAGTGGGATTGGTGTACTGATCATTAAATGGAAGTATCATCAAGATTGGGTGAAAAAATGTTTGCTGAGATTTCAGGAAACTCGTAGTTTTTTGGAAGCTTGACAACCCCTTTCAATGAAAGGGATTCTCGTCAGTCTCTGCTTGGGGCTACTTCAATAGCACACAAAACCCTAGTGATAGAACTTGAAACTACATTATTGTGCCAAGTTTCAAAGAGCTAGCACAAACCGTGTTTGATTTAGAGTTCTAACTATATGTATCTATATAGGAGAAAACAGAGTGAAACCTAAATATGAAAACGATTACTGCAAAGGAACGGTTTAACCTAGAAGAATGAAATTTGGTGAGCCAAGTGGGATTGGTGTACTGATCATTAAATGGAAGTATCATCAAGACTGGTTTAAAAAATGTTTGCTGAGATTTCAGGAAACTCGCAGTTTTTTGGAAGCCTCCCACCCCTTTCAATGAAAGTGATTCTCGTCAGTCTCTGCTTGGGGCTAATTCAATAGCACACAAACCATAGCGATACAACTTGGAACTACATTATTGTGCCAAGTTTCAAAGAGCTAGCACAAACTGTGTTTGATTTAGAGTTCCAACTACACGTATCTATATAGGAGAAAACAGAGTGAAACCTAAACATGAAAACGGTTACTGCAAAGGAACGTTTTAACCTAGAGGAACGAATTTTGGTGAGCCAAGTGGGATTGGTGTACTGATCATTAAATGGAAGTATCATCAAGATTGGGTGAAAAAATGTTTGCTGAGATTTCAGGAAACTCGCAGGTTTTTGGAAGACTCCAACCCCTTTCAATGAAAGTGATTCTCGTCAGTCTCTGCTTTGGGCTACTTCAATAGCACACAAACCATAGCGATAGAACTAGGAACTACATTATTGTGCCAAGTTTCAAAGAGCTAGCACAAACCGTGTTTGATTTAGAGTTCCAACTATATGTATCCATATAGGAGAAAACAGAGTGAAACCTAAACATGAAAACGGTTACTGCAAAGGAAAGGTTTAACCTAGAAGAACGAAATTTGGTGAGCCAAGTGGGATTGGTGTACTGATCATTAAATGGAAGTATCATCAAGACTGGGTGAAAAAATGTTTCCTGAAATTTCAGGAAACTCGCAGTTTTCTGGAAGCCTGGCAACCCCTTTCAATGAAAGGGATGCTCGTCAGTCTCTGCTTGGGGCTACTTCAATAGCACACAAACCATAGCTTTAGAACTTGGAACTACATTATTGTGCCAAGTTTCAAAGAGCTAGCACAAACCGTGTTTGATTTAGAGTTCCAACTACATGTATCGATATAGGAGAAAACAGAGTGAAACCTAAACATGAAAACGGTTACTGCAAAGGAACGTTTTAACCTAGAAGAATGAAATTTAGTGAGCCAAGTGGGATTCGTGTACTGATCACTACCTGCAAGTATCATCAAGATTGGGTGAAAAAATGTTTGCTGAGATTTCAGGAAACTCGTAGTTTTTTGGAAGCTTGGCAACCCCTTTCAATGAAATGGATTCTCGTCAGTCTCTGCTTGGGGCTACTTCAATAGCACACAAACCATAGCGATAGAACTTGGAACTACATTATTGTGCCAAGTTTCAAAAGAGCTAGCACAAACCGTGTTTGATTCAGAGTTCCAACTACATGTATCCATATAGGAGAAAACAGAGTGAAACCTAAACATGAAAACGGTTACTGCAAAGGAACGGTTTAACCTAGAAGAACGAAATTTAGTGAGCCAAGTGAGATTCGTGTACTGATCACTACCTGCAAGTATCATCAAGATTGGGTGAAAAAATGTTTGCTGAGATTTCAGGAAACTCGTAGTTTTTTGGAAGCTTGGCAACCCCTTTCAATGAAAGGGATTCTCGTGAGTCTCTGTTTGGGGCTACTTCAATAGCACACAAAACATAGCGATAGAACTTGGAACTACATTATTGTGCCAAGTTTCAAAGAGCTAGCACAAACCGTGTTTGATTCAGAGTTCCAACTACATGTATCCATATAGGAGAAAACAGAGTGAAACCTAAACATGAAAACGGTTACTGCAAAGGAAAGGTTTAACCTAGAAGAACGAAATTTGGTGAGCCAAGTGGGATTGGTGTACTGATCATTAAATGGAAGTATCATCAAGATTGGGTGAAAAAATGTTTGCTGAGAATTTCTGGAAACTCGTAGTTTTTTGGAAGCTTGGCAACCCCTTTCAATGAAAGGGATTCTCGTCAGTCTCTGCTTGGGGCTACTTCAATAGCACACAAACCCTAGCGATAGAACTTAAAACTACATTATTGTGCCAAGTTTCAAAGAGCTAGCACAAACCGTGTTTGATTTAGAGTTCCAACTACATGTATCCATATAGGAGAAAACAGAGTGAAACCTAAACATGAAAACGGTTACTGCAAAGGAACGGTTTAACCTAGAAGAACGAAATTTAGTGAGCCAAGTGAGATTCGTGTACTGATCACTACCTGCAAGTATCATCAAGATTGGGTGAAAAAATGTTTGCTGAGATTTCAGGAAACTCGTAGTTTTTTGGAAGCTTGGCAACCCCTTTCAATGAAAGGGATTCTCGTGAGTCTCTGTTTGGGGCTACTTCAATAGCACAAAAAACATAGCGATAGAACTTGGAACTACATTATTGTGCCAAGTTTCAAAGAGCTAGCACAAACCGTGTTTGATTTAGAGTTCCAACTACATGTATCCATATAGGAGAAAACAGAGTGAAACCTATACATGAAAACGGTTACTGCAAAGGAACGGTTTAACCTAGAAGAACGAAATTTGGTGAGTCAAGTGGGATTGGTGTACTGATCATTAAATGGAAGTATCATCAAGATTGGGTGAAAAAATGTTTGCTGAGATTTCAGGAAACTCGTAGTTTTTTGGAAGCTTGGCAACCCCTTTCAATGAAAGGGATTCTCGTCAATCTCTGCTTGGGGCTACTTCAATAGCACACAAACCATGGCGATAGAACTTGGAACTACATTATTGTGCCAAGTTTCAAAGAGCTAGCACAAACCGTGTTTGATTTAGAGTTCCAACTACATGTATCCATATAGGAGAAAACAGAGTGAAACCTAAACATGAAAACGGTTACTGCAAAGGAACGGTTTAACCTAGAAGAACGAAGTTTGCTGAGCCAAGTGGGATTGGTGTACTGATCATTAAATGGAAGTATCATCAAGATTCGGTGAAAAAATGTTTGCTGAGATTTCAGGAAACTCGTAGTTTTTTGGAAGCTTGGCAAACCCTTTCAATGAAAGGGATTCTCGTCAGTCTCTGCTTGGGGCTACTTCAATAGCACACAAACCATAGCGATAGAACTTGGAAGTACATTATTGTGCCAAGTTTCAAAGAGCTAGCACAACCCGTGTTTGATTTAGAGTTAAAACTACATGTATCCATATAGGAGAAAACAGAGTGAAACCTAAACATGAAAACGGTTACTGCAAAGGAACGGTTTAACCTAGAAGAACGAAATTTGGTTAGAGAAGTGGCAATGGTTTACTGATCACTACCTGCAAGCATTATCAAGATTGGGTGAAAAAATGTTTGCTGAGATTTCTGGAAACTCGCAGTTTTTTGGAAGCCTGGCAACCCCTTTCAATGAAAGGGATTCTCGTCAGTCTCTGCTTGGGGCTACTTCAATAGCACACAAACCATAGCGATAGAACTTGGAACTACATTATTGTGCCAAGTTTCAAAGAGCTAGCA
The DNA here is from genome assembly GCF_045843805.1 of Urocitellus parryii. Lineage (NCBI taxonomy): Eukaryota > Metazoa > Chordata > Mammalia > Rodentia > Sciuridae > Urocitellus > Urocitellus parryii. Next base: position 15,929 of record NW_027553827.1, read on the forward strand.
CCAACCGTGTTTGATTTAGAGTTCCAACTACATGTATCCATATATTAGAAAACAGAGTGAAACCTAAACATGAAAACGGTTACTGCAATGGAACGGTTTAACCTAGAAGAACGAAATTTAGTGAGCCAAGTGGGATTGGTGTACTGATCACTACCTGCAAGTATCATCAAGATTGGGTGAAAAAATGTTTGCTGAGATTTCAGGAAACTCGTAGTTTTTTGGAAGCTTGGCAACCCCTTTCAATGAAAGGGATTCTCGTCAGTCTCTGCTTGGGGCTACTTCAATAGCACACAAACCATAGCGATAGAACTTGGAACTACATTATTGTGCCAAGTTTCAAAGAGCTAGCACAACACGTGTTTGATTTAGAGTTAAACTACAAGTATCCATATAGGAGAAAACAGAGTGAAATCTAAAGAAGAAACGGTTACTGCAAAGGAACGGTTTAACCTAGAAGAACGAAATTTGGTGAGCCAAGTGGGATTGGTGTCCTGATCATTAAATGGAAGTATCATCAACATTGGGTGAAAAAATGTTTGCTGAAATTTCAGGAAACTCGTAGTTTTTTGGAAGCTTGGCAACCCCTTTCAATGAAAGGGTTTCTCGTCAGTCTCTGCTTTGGGCTACTTCAATAGCACACAAACCATAGCGATAGAACTTGGAACTACATTATTGTGCCAAGTTTCAAAGAGCTAGCACAAACCGTGTTTGATTTAGAGTTCCAACTACATGTATCCATATAGGAGAAAACAGAGTGAAACCTAAACATGAAAACGGTTACTGCAAAGGAAAGGTTTAACCTAGAAGAACGAAATTTGGTGAGCCAAGTGGGATTGGTGTACTGATCATTAAATGGAAGTATCATCAAGACTGGGTGAAAAAATGTTTGCTGAGATTTCAGGAAACTCGCAGTTTTTTGGAAGCCTGGCAACCCCTTTCATTGAAAGGGTTTCTCGTCAGTCTCTGCTTGGGGCTACTTCAATAGCACACAAACCATAGCGATAGAACTTGGAACTACATTATTGTGCCAAGTTTCAAAGAGCTAGCACAAACCGTGTTTGATTTAGAGTTCCAACCTCATGTATCCATATTGGAGAAAACAGAGTGAAACCTAAACATGAAAACGGTTACTGCAAAGGAACGGTTTAACCCAGAAGAATGAAATTTGGTGAGCCAAGTGGGATTCGTGTACTGATCACTACCTGCAAGTATCATCAAGATTGGGTGAAAAAATATTTGCTGAGATTTCAGGAAACTCGCAGTTTTTTGGAAGCTTGGCAACCCCTTTCAATGAAAGGGATTCTCGTCAGTCTCTGCTTGGGGCTACTTCAATAGCACACAAACCATAGCGATAGAACATGGAACTACATTATTGTGCCAAGTTTCAAAGAGCTAGCACAAACCGTGTTTGATTTAGAGTTCCAACTACATGTATCCATATAGGAGAAAACAGAGTGAAACCTAAACATGAAAACGGTTACTGCAAAGGAACGGTTTAACCTAGAAGAACGAAATTTGGTGAGCCAACTGAGATTCGTGTACTGATCACTACCTGCAAGTATCATCAAGATTGGGTAAAAAAATGTTTGCTGAGATTTCAGGAAACTCGTAGTTTTTTGCAAGCTTGGCAACCCTTTTCAATGAAAGGGATTCTCGTCAGTCTCTGCTTGGGCTACTTCAATAGCACACAAACCATAGCGATAGAACTTGGAACTATATTATTGTGCCAAGTTTCAAAGAGCTAGCACAAACCGTGTTTGATTTACAGTTCCAACTACATGTATCCATATAGGAGAAAACAGAGTGAAACCTAAACAGGAAAACGGTTACTGCAAAGGAACGGTTTAACCTAGAAGAACGAAATTTGGTGAGCCAAGTGGGATTCGTGTACTGATCAATACCTGCAAGTATGATCAAGATTGGGTTGAAAAAATGTTTGCTGAGATTTCAGGAAACTCGCAGTTTTTTGGAAGCTTGGCAACCCCTTTCAATGAAAGGGGATTCTCGTCAGTCTCTGCTTGGGGCTACTTCAATAGCACACAAACCATAGCGATAGAACTTGGAACTACATTATTGTGCCAAGTTTCAAAGAGCTAGCACAAACCGTGTTTGAATTAGAGTTCCAACTACATGTATCCATATAGGAGAAAACAGAGTGAAACCTAAACATGAAAACAGTTACTGCAAAGGAACGGTTTAACCTAGAAGAACGACATTTGGTGAGCCAAGTGGGATTGGTGTACTGATCATTAAATGGAAGTATCATCAAGATTGGGTGAAAAAATGTTTGCTGAGATTTCAGGAAACTCGTAGTTTTTTGGAAGCTTGGCAACCCCTTTCAATGAAAGGGATTCTCGTCAGTCTCTGCTTGGGGCTACTTCAATAGCACACAAACCATAGCGAGAAAACATGGAACTACATTATTGTGCCAAGTTTCAAAGAGCTAGCACAAACCGTGTTTGATTTAGAGTTCCAACTACATGTATCCATATAGGAGAAAACAGAGTGAAACCAAAACATGAAAACAGTTACTGCAAAGGAACGGTTTAACCTAGAAGAACGAAATTTGGTGAGCCAAGTGAGATTCGTGTACTGATCACAACCTGCAAGTATTATCAAGATTGGGTGAAAAAATGTTTGCTGAGATTTCAGGAAACTCGTAGTTTTTTGCAAGCTTGGCAACCCCTTTCAATGAAAGGGATTCTCGTCAGTCTCTGCTTGGGGCTACTTCAAAAGCACACAAACCTAGCGATAGAACTTAGAACTACATTATTGTGCCAAGTTGCAAAGAGCTAGCACAAACCGTGTTTGATTTAGAGTTCCAACTACATGTATCCATATAGGAGAAAACAGAGTGAAACCTAAACATGAAAACGGTTACTGCAAAGGAACGGTTTAACCTAGAAGAACGAAATTTGGTGAGCCAAGTGGGATTGGTGTCCTGATCATTAAATAGAAGTATCATCAAGATTGGGTAAAAAATGTTTGCTGAGATTTCAGAAACTCGTAGTTTTTTGGACGCTTGGCGACCCCTTTCAATGAAAGGGATTCTCGTCAGTCTCTGCTTGGGGCTACTTCAATAGCACAAAAACCATAGCCATAGAACTTGGAACTACATTATTGTGCCAAGTTTCAAATAGCTAGCACAAAACCGTGTTTTATTTAGAGTTCCAACTACATGTATCCATATAGGAGAAAAACAGAGTGAAACCTAAACATGAAAACGGTTACTGCCAAGGAACATTTTAACCTCGAAGAACGAAATTTTGGTGAGCCAAGTGGGATTGGTGTACTGATCATTAAATGGAAGTATCATCAAGATTGGGAGAAAAAATGTTTGCTGAGATTTCAGGAAACTCGTAGTTTTTTGGAAGCTTGGCAACACCTTTCAATGAAAGGGATTCTCGTCAGTCTCTGCTTGGGGCTACTTCAATAGCACACAAACCATAGCGATAGAACTTGGAACTACATTATTGTGCCAAGTTTCAAAGAGCTAGCACAAACCGTGTTTGATTTAGAGTTCCAACTACATGTATCCATATAGGAGAAAACAGAGTGAAACCTAAATATGAAAACGGTTACTGCAAAGGAACGGTTTAACCTAGAAGAACGAAATTTGGTGAGCCAAGTGGGATTCGTGTACTGATCACTACCTGCAAGTATCATAAAGATTGGGTGAAAAAATGTTTGCTGAGATTTCAGGAAACTCGTAGTTTTTTGCAAGCTTCACAACCCTTTTCAATGAAAGGGATTCTCGTCAGTCTCTGCTTGGGGCTACTTCAATAGCACACAAACCATAGCGATAGAACTTGGAACTATATTATTGTGCCAAGTTTCAAAGAGCTAGCACAAACCGTGTTTTGATTATGAGTTCCAGCTACATGTATCCATATAGGAGAAAACAGAGTGAAACCTAAACATGAAAGCGGTTACTGCAAAGGAACGGTTTAACCTAGAAGAAACGAAATTTGGTGAGCCAAGTGGGATTGTGTACTGATCATTAAATGGAAGTATCATCAAGATTGGGTGAAAAAATGTTTGCTGAGATTTCTGGAAACTCGTAGTTTTTTGGAAGCTTGGAAACCCCTTTCAATGAAAGGGATTCTCGTCAGTCTCTGCTTGGGGCTACTTCAATAGCACACAAACCATAGCGATAGAACTTGGAACTACATTATTGTGCCAAGTTTCAAAGAGCTAGCACAAACCGTGTTTGATTTAGAGTTCCAACTACATGTATCCATATAGGAGAAAACAGAGTGAAACCTAAACAGTAAAACGGTTACTGTAAAGGAACGGTTTAACCTAGAAGAACGAAATTTGGTGAGCCAAGTGGGATTCGTGTACTGATCAATACCTGCAAGTATTATCAAGATTGGGTGAAAAAATGTTTGCTGAGATTTCAGGAAACTCGCAGTTTTTTGGAAGCTTGGCAACCCCTTTCAATGAAAGGGATTCTCGTCAGTCTCTGCTTGGGGCTACTTCAATAGCACACAAACGATAGTGATAGAACTTGGAACTACATTATTGTGCCAAGTTTCAAAGAGCTAGCACAAACCGTGTTTGATTTAGAGTTCCAAATACATGTATCCATATAGGAGAAAACAGAGTGAAACCTAAACATGAAAACAGTTACTGCAAAGGAACGGTTTAACCTAGAAGAACGAAATTTGGTGAGCCAAGTGGGATTGGGGTACTGATCATTAAATGGAAGTATCATCAAGATTGGGTGAAAAAATGTTTGCTGAGATTTCAGGAAACTCGTAGTTTTTTGGAAGCTTGGCAACCCCTTTCAATGAAAGGGATTCTCGTCAGTCTCTGCTTGGGGCTACTTCAATAGCACAAAAACCATAGCCATAGAACTTGGAACTTACATTATTGTGCCAAGTTTCAAAGAGCTAGCACAACCGTGTTTGATTTAGAGTTCCAACTACATGTATCCATATAGGAGAAAACAGAGTGAAACCTAAACATGAAAACGGTTACTGCCAAGGAACAGTTTAACCTAGAAGAACGAAATTTGGTGAGCCAAGTGGGATTGATGTACTGATCATTAAATGGAAGTATCATCAAGATTGGGAGAAAAAATGTTTGCTGAAATTTCAGGAAACTCGTAGTTTTTTGGAAGCTTGGAAACCCCTTTCAATGAAAGGGATTCTCGTCAGTCTCTGCTTGGGGCTACTTCAATAGCACACAAACCATAGCGATAGAACTTGGAACTACATTATTGTGCCAAGTTTCAAAGAGCTAGCACAAACCGTGTTTGATTTAGAGTTCCAACTACATGTATCCATATAGGAGAAAACAGAGTGAAACCTAAACATGAAAACGGTTACTGCAAAGGAACGGTTTAACCTAGAAGAACGAAATTTGGTGAGCCAAGTGGGATTCGTGTACTGATCACTACCTGCAAGTATCATCAAGATTGGGTGAAAAAATGTTTGCTGAGATTTCAGGAAACTCGTAGTTTTTTGGAAGCTTGATAACCCCTTTCAATAAAAGGGATTCTCGTCAGTCTCTGCTTGGGGCTACTTCAAAAGCACACAAATCATAGCGACAGAACTTGGAACTACATTACTGTGCCAAGTTTCAAAGAGCTAGCACAAACCGTGTTTGATTTAGAGTTCCAACTACATGTATCCATATAGGAGAAAACAGAGTGAAACCTAAACATGAAAACGGTTACTGCAAAGGAACGTTTAACCTAGAAGAATGATATTTGGTGAGCCAAGTGGGATTCGTGTACTGATCACTACCTGCAAGTATCATCAAGATTGGGTGAAAAAATGTTTGCTGAGATTTCAGGAAACTCGTAGTTTTTTGCAAGCTTGGCAACCCTTTTCAATGAAAGGGATTCTCGTCAGTCTCTGCTTGGGGCTACTTCAATAGCACACAAATCAAAGCGATAGAACGTGGAACTATATTATTGTGCCAAGTATCAAAGAGCTAGCACAAACCCGTGTTTGATTTAGAGTTCCAGCTACATGTATCCATATAGGAGAAAACAGAGTGAAACCTAAACATGAAAACGGTTACTGCAAAGGAACGGTTTAACCTAGAAGAACGAAATTTGGTGAGCCAAGTGGGATTTGTGTACTGATCATTAAATGGAAGTATCATCAAGATTGGGTGAAAAAATGTTTGCTGAGATTTCTGGAAACTCGTAGTTTTTTGGAAGCTTGGCAACCCCTTTCAATGAAAGGGATTCTCGTCAGTCTCTGCTTGGGGCTACTTCAATAGCACACAAACCATAGCGATAGAACTTGGAACTACATTATTGTGCCAAGTTTCAAAGAGGCTAGCACAAACCGTGTTTGATTTAGAGTTCCAACTACATGTATCCATATAGGAGAAAACAGAGTGAAACCTAAACAGGTAAACGGTTACTGCAAAGGAACGGTTTAACCTAGAAGAACGAAATTTGGTGAGCCAAGTGGTATTCGTGAACTGATCAATACCTGCAAGTATGATCAAGATTGGGTGAAAAAATGTTTGCTGAGATTTCAGGAAACTCGCAGTTTTTGGAAGCTTGGCAACCCCTTTCAATGAAAGGGATTCTCGTCAGTCTCTGCTTGGGGCTACTTCAATAGCACACAAACCATAGCGATAGAACTTGGAACTACATTATTGTGCCAAGTTTCAAAGAGCTAGCACAAACCGTGTTTGATTTAGAGTTCCAACTACATGTATCCATATAGGAGAAAACAGAGTGAAACCTAAACATGAAAACAGTTACTGCAAAGGAACGGTTTAACCTAGAAGAACGAAATTTGGTGAGCCAAGTGGGATTGGTGTACTGATCATTAAATGGAAGTATCATCAAGATTGGGTGAAAAAATGTTTGCTGAGATTTCAGGAAACTCGTAGTTTTTTGGAAGCTTGGCAACCCCTTTCAATGAAAGGGATTCTCGTCAGTCTCTCCTTGGGGCTACTTCAATAGCACACAAACCCTAGCGATAGAAATTAAAACTACATTATTGTGCCAAGTTTCAAAGAGCTAGCACAAACCGTGTTTGATTTAGAGTTCCAACTACATGTATCCATATAGGAGAAAACAGAGTGAAACCTAAACATGAAAACGGTTACTGCAAAGGAACGGTTTAACCTAGAAGAACGAAATTTAGTGAGCCAAGTGAGATTCGTGTAATGATCACTACCTGCAAGTATCATCAAGATTGGGTGAAAAAATGTTTGCTGAGATTTCAGGAAACTCGTAGTTTTTTGGAAGCCTGGCAACCCCTTTCAATGAAAGGGATTCTCTTGAGTCTCTGTTTGGGGCTACTTCAATAGCACACAAAAACATAGCTATAGAACTTGGAACTACATTATTGTGCCAAGTTTCAAAGAGCTAGTACAAACCGTGTTTGATTTAGAGTTCCAACTTCATGTATCCATATAGGAGAAAACAGAGTGAAACCTAAACATGAAAACAGTTACTGCAAAGGAACGTTTAACCTAGAAGAACGAAATTTGGTGAGCCAAGTGGGATTGGTGTACTGATCATTAAATGGAAGTATCATCAAGATTGGGTGAAAAAATATTTGCTGAGATTTCAGGAAACTCGTAGTTTTTTGGAAGCTTGGCAACCCCTTTCAATGAAAGGGATTCTCGTCAGTCTCTGCTTGGGGCTACTTCAATAGCACACAAACCATAGCTATAGAACTTGGAACTACATTATTGTGCCAAGTTTCAAAGAGCTAGCACAAACCGTGTTTGATTTAGAGTTCCAACTACATGTATCCATATAGGAGAAAACAGAGTGAAACCTAAACATGAATACGGTTACTGCAAAGGAAAGGCTTAACCTAGAAGAACGAAATTTGGTGAGCCAAGTGGGATTGGTGTACTGATCATTAAATGGAAGTATCATCAAGACTGGGTGAAAAAATGTTTGCTGAGATTTCAGGAAACTCGCAGTTTTTTGGAAGCCTGGCAACCCCTTTCAATGAAAGGGATTCTCGTCAGTCTCTGCTTGGGGCTACTTCAATAGCACACAAACCCCAGCGATAGAACTTGAAACTACATTATTGTGCCAAGTTTCAAAGTGTTAGCACAAACCGTGTTTGATTTAGAGTTCCAACTACATGTATCTATATAGGAGAAAACAGAGTGAAACCTAAATATGAAAACGATTACTGCAAAGGAACGGTTTAACCTAGAAGAACGAAATTTGGTGAGCCAAGTGGGATTGGTGTCCTGATCATTAAATGGAAGTATCATCAAGACTGGGTGAAAAAATGTTTGCTGAGATTTCAGGAAACTCGCAGTTTTTTGGAAGCCTGGCAACCCCTTTCATTGAAAGGGATTCTCGTCAGTCTCTGCTTGGGGCTACTTCAATAGCACACAAACCATAGCGATAGAACTTGGAACTACATTATTGTGCCAAGTTTCAAAGAGCTAGCACAAACCGTGTTTGATTTATATCCATATTGGAGAAAACAGAGTGAAACCTAAACATGAAAACGGTTACTGCAAAGGAACGGTTTAGCCTAGAAGAATGAAATTTGGTGAGCCAAGTGGGATTCGTGTACTGATCACTACCTGCAAGTATCATCAAGATTGGGTGAAAAAATGTTTGCTGAGATTTCAGGAAACTCGCAGTTTTTTGGAAGCTTGGCAACCCCTTTCAATGAAAGGGATTCTCGTCAGTCTCTGCTTGGGGCTACTTCAATAGCACACAAACATAGTGATAGAACTTGGAACTACATTATTGTGCCAAGTTTCAAAGAGCTAGCACAAACCGTGTTTGATTTAGAGTTCCAACTACATGTATCCATATAGGAGAAAACAGAGTGAAACCTAAACATGAAAACGGTTACTGCAAATGAACGGTTTAACCTAGAAGAACGAAATTTGGTGAGCCAAGTGAGATTCGTGTACTGATCACTACCTGCAAGTATCATCAAGATTGGGTGAAAAAATGTTTGCTGAGATTTCAGGAAACTCGTAGTTTTTTGCAAGCTTGGCAACCCTTTTCAATGAAAGGGTTTCTCGTCAGTCTCTGCTTGGGGCTACTTCAATAGCACACAAACCGTAGCGATAGAACTTGGAACTATATTATTGTGCCAAGTTCAAAGAGCCTAGCACAAACCGTGTTTGATTTAGAGTTCCAACTACATGTATCCATATAGGAAAAAACAGAGTGAAACCTAAACATGAAAGCGGTTACTGCAAAGGAACGGTTTAACCTAGAAGAACGAAATTTGGTGAGCCAAGTGGGATTGGTGTACTGATCATTAAATGGAAGTATCATCAAGATTGGGTGAAAAATGTTTGCTGAGATTTCAGGAAACTCGTAGTTTTTTAGAAGCTTGGCAACCCCTTTCAATGAAAGGGATTCTCGTCAGTCTCTGCTTGGGGCTACTTCAATAGCACACAAACCATAGCGATAGAACTTGGAACTACATTATTGTGCCAAGTTTCAAAGAGCTAGCACAAACCGTGTTTGATTTAGAGTTCCAACTACATGTATCCATATAGGAGAAAACAGAGTGAAACCTAAACAGTAAAACGGTTACTGTAAAGGAACGGTTTATCCTAGAAGAACGAAATTTGGTGAGCCAAGTGGGATTCGTGTACTGATCAATACCTGAAAGTACTATCAAGATTGGGTGAAAAAATGTTTGCTGAGATTTCAGGAACTCGCAGTTTTTGGAAGCTTGGCAACCCCTTTCAATGAAAGGGATTCTCGTCAGTCTCTGCTTGGGGCTACTTCAATAGCACACAAACCATAGTGATAGAACTTGGAACTACATTATGTGCCAAGTTTCAAAGAGCTAGCACAAACCGTGTTTGATTTAGAGTTCCAACTACATGTATCCATATAGGAGAAAACAGAGTGAAACCTAAACATGAAAACAGTTACTGCAAAGGAACGGTTTAACCTAGAAGAACGAAATTTGGTGAGCCAAGTGGGATTGGGGTACTGATCATTAAATGGAAGTATCATCAAGATTGGGTGAAAAAATGTTTGCTGAGATTTCAGGAAACTCGTAGTTTTTTGGAAGCTTGGCAACCCCTTTCAATGAAAGGGATTCTCGTCAGTCTCTGCTTGGGGCTACTTCAATAGCACACAAACCATAGCGATAGAACTTGGAACTACATTATTGTGCCAAGTTTCAAAGAGCTAGCACAAACCGTGTTTGATTTAGAGTTCCAACTACATGTATGTATATAGGAGAAAACAGAGTGAAACCTAAACATGAAAACGGTTACTGCCAAGGAACAGTTTAACCTAGAAGAACGAAATTTGGTGAGCCAAGTGGGATTGGTGTACTGATCATTAAATGGAAGTATCATCAAGATTGGGAGAAAAAATGGTTTGCTGAGATTTCAGGAAACTCGTAGTTTTTGGAAGCTTGGAAACCCCTTTCAATGAAAGGGATTCTCGTCAGTCTCTGCTTGGGGCTACTTCAATAGCACACAAACCATAGCGATAGAACTTGGAACTACATTATTGTGCCAAGTTTCAAAGAGCTAGCACAAACCGTGTTTGATTTAGAGTTCCAACTACATGTATCCATATAGGAGAAAACAGAGTGAAACCTAAACATGAAAACGGTTACTGCAAAGGAACGGTTTAACCTAGAAGAACGAAATTTGGTGAGCCAAGTGGGATTCGTGTACTGATCACTACCTGCAAGTATCATCAAGATTGGGTGAAAAAATGTTTGCTGAGATTTCAGGAAACTCGTAGTTTTTTTGGAAGCTTGATAACCCCTTTCAATGAAAGGGATTCTCGTCAGTCTCTGCTTGGGGCTACTTCAAAAGCACACAAATCATAGCGACAGAACTTGGAACTACGTTACTGTGCCAAGTTTCAAAGAGCTAGCACAAACCGTGTTTGATTTAGAGTTCCAACTACATGTATCCATATAGGAGAAAACAGAGTGAAACCTAAACATGAAAACGGTTACTGCAAAGGAACGGTTTAACCTAGAAGAATGATATTTGGTGAGCCAAGTGGGATTCGTGTACTGATCACTACCTGCAAGTATCATCAAGATTGGGTGAAAAAATGTTTGCTGAGATTTCAGGAAACTCGTAGTTTTTTGCAAGCTTGGCAACCCTTTCAATGAAAGGGATTCTCGTCAGTCTCTGCTTGGGGCTACTTCAATAGCACACAAATCATAGCGATAGAACGTGGAACTATATTATTGTGCCAAGTATCAAAGAGCTAGCACAAACCGTGTTTGATTTAGAGTTCCAGCTACATGTATCCATATAGGAGAAAACAGAGTGAAACCTAAACATGAAAACGGTTACTGCAAAGGAACGGTTTAACCTAGAAGAACGAAATTTGGTGAGCCAAGTGGGATTGGTGTACTGATCATTAAATGGAAGTATCATCAAGATTGGGTGAAAAAATATTTGCTGAGATTTCAGGAAACTCTTAGTTTTTTGGAAGCTTGGCAACCCCTTTCAATGAAAGGGATTCTCGTCAGTCTCTGCTTGTGGCTACTTCAATAGCACACAAACCCTAGTGATAGAACTTAAAACTACATTATTGTGCCATGTTTCAAAGAGCTAGCACAAACCGTGTTTGATTTAGAGTTCCAACTACATGTATCCATATAGGAGAAAACAGAGTGAAACCTAAACATGAAAACGGTTACTGCAAAGGAACGGTTTAACCTAGAAGAACGAAATTTGGTGAGCCAAGTGGGATTGGTGTACTGATCATTAAATGGAAGTATCATCAAGATTGGGTGAAAAATGTTTGCTGAGATTTCTGGAAACTCGTAGTTTTTGGAAGCTTGGCAACCCTTTCAATGAAAGGGATTCTCGTCAGTCTCTGCTTGGGGCTACTTCAATAGCACACAAACCATAGCGATAGAACTTGGAACTACATTATTGTGCCAAGTTTCAAAGAGCTAGCACAAACCGTGTTTGATTTAGAGTTCCAACTACATGTATCCATATAGGAGAAAACAGAGTGAAACCTAAACATGAAAACAGTTACTGCAAAGGAACGGTTTAACCTAGAAGAACGAAATTTGGTGAGCCAAGTGGGATTGGTGTACTGATCATTAAATGGAAGTATCATCAAGATTGGGTGAAAAAATGTTTGCTGAGATTTCAGGAAACTCGTAGTTTTTTGGAAGCTTGGCAACCCCTTTCAATGAAAGGGATTCTCGTCAGTCTCTCCTTGGGGCTACTTCAATAGCACACAAACCCTAGCGATAGAACTTAAAACTACATTATTGTGCCAAGTTTCAAAGAGCTAGCACAAACCGTGTTTGATTTAGAGTTCCAACTACATGTATCCATATAGGAGAAAACAGAGTGAAACCTAAACATGAAAACGGTTACTGCAAAGGAACGGTTTAACCTAGAAGAACGAAATTTAGTGAGCCAAGTGAGATTCGTGTAATGATCACTACCTGCAAGTATCATCAAGATTGGGTGAAAAAATGTTTGCTGAGATTTCAGGAAACTCGTAGTTTTTTGGAAGCCTGGCAACCCCTTTCAATGAAAGGGATTCTCTTGAGTCTCTGTTTGGGGCTACTTCAATAGCACACAAAACATAGCTATAGAACTTGGAACTACATTATTGTGCCAAGTTTCAAAGAGCTAGTACAAACCGTGTTTGATTTAGAGTTCCAACTTCATGTATCCATATAGGAGAAAACAGAGTGAAACCTAAACATGAAAACAGTTACTGCAAAGGAACGGTTTAACCTAGAAGAACGAAATTTGGTGAGCCAAGTGGGATTGGTGTACTGATCATTAAATGGAAGTATCATCAAGATTGGGTGAAAAAATATTTGCTGAGATTTCAGGAAACTCGTAGTTTTTTGGAAGCTTGGCAACCCCTTTCAATGAAAGGGATTCTCGTCAGTCTCTGCTTGGGGCTACTTCAATAGCACACAAACCATAGCTATAGAACTTGGAACTACATTATTGTGCCAAGTTTCAAAGAGCTAGCACAAACCGTGTTTGATTTAGAGTTCCAAATACATGTATCCATATAGGAGAAAACAGAGTGAAACCTAAACATGAATACGGTTACTGCAAAGGAAAGGCTTAACCTAGAAGAACGAAATTTGGTGAGCCAAGTGGGATTGGTGTACTGATCATTTAAATGGGTAAATGGAAGTATCATCAAGACTGGGTGAAAAAATGTTTGCTGAGATTTCAGGAAACTCGCAGTTTTTTGGAAGCCTGGCAACCCCTTTCAATGAAAGGGATTCTCGTCAGTCTCTGCTTGGGGCTACTTCAATAGCACACAAACCCCAGCGATAGAACTTGAAACTACATTATTGTGCCAAAGTTTCAAAGTGT
>NW_027553828.1:0-29147 GCF_045843805.1 Urocitellus parryii
TCACCAAATTTCCTTCTTCTAGATTAAACCGTTCATTTGCAGTAACCGTTTTCATGTTTAGGTTTCACTCTGTTTTCTCCTATATGGATACATGTAGTTGGAACTCTAAATCAAACACGGTTTGTGCTAGCTCTTTGAAACTTGGCACAAGAATGTAGTTCCAAGTTTTATCGCTATCGTTTGTGTCCTATTGAAGTAGCCCCAAGCAGAGACTGACGAGGATCACTTTCATTGAAAGGGGTTGCCAAGCTTCCACAAAACTACGAGTTTACTGAAATCTCAGCAAACATTTTTTCAGCCAATCTTGATGATACTTGCAGGTAATGATCAGTACAACAATCCCACTTGGCTCACCAAATTTCGTTCTTCTAGATTAAATCGTTCACTTGCAGTAACCGTTTTCATGTTTAGGTTTCACTCTGTTTTCTCCTATATGGATACATGTAGTTGGAACTCTAAATCAAACACGGTTTGTGCTAGCTCTTTGAAACTTGGCACAAGAATGTAGTTCCAAGTTGTATCGCTATGGTTTGTGTCCTATTGAAGTAGCCCCAAGCAGAGACTGACGAGGATCACTTTCATTGAAAGGGGTTGAAAAGCTTCCAAAAAACTACGAGTTTCCTGAAATCTCAGCAAACATTTTTTAACCCAATCTTGATAATACTGGCAGGTAATGATCAGTACACCAATCCCACTTGGCTCATCAAATTTCGTTCTTCTTGGTTAAACCGTTCCTTTGCAGTAACCGTTTTCATGCTTAGGTTTCACTCTGTTTTCTCCTATATGGATACATGTAGTTGCAACTCTAAATCAAACACAGTTTGTGCTACCTCTTTGAAACCTGTCCCAATAATGTAGTTCCAAGTTCTATCGCTATCGTTTGTGTCCTATTGAAGTAGCCCCAAGCAGAGACTGACGAGAATCACTTTCATTGAAAGGGGTTGAAAAGCTTCCAAAAAACTACGAGTTTCCTGAAATCTCAGCATACATTTTTTCACCCAATCTTGAGATATTGGCAGGTAATGATAAGTACACCAATCCCACTTGGCTCACCAAATTTCTTTCTTCTAGGTTAAACCGTTCCTTTGCAGTAACCGTTTTCATGTTTAGGTTTCACTCTGTTTCTCCTATATGGATACATGTAGTTGGAACTCTAAATCAAACACGGTTTGTGCTAGCTCTTTGAAACTTGGCACAAGAATATAGTTCCAAGTTCTATCGCTACGGTTTGTGTCCTATTGAAGTAGCCCCAAGCAGAGACTGACGAGAATCACTTTCATTGAAAGGGGTTGCCAAGCTTCCAAAAAACTACGAGTTTCCTGAAATCTCAGCAAACCATTTTTTCACCCAATCTTGATAATACTGGCAGGTAATGATCAGTACACCAATCCCAATTGGCTCATCAAATTTCGTTTTTCTTGGTTAAACCGTTCCTTTGCAGTAACCGTTTTCATTTTTAGGTTTCACTCTCTTTTCTCCTATATGGATACATGTAGTTGGAACTCTAAATCAAACACAGTTTGTGCTACCACTTTGAAACCTGGAACAATAATGTAGTTCCAAGTTCTATCGCTATCGTTTGTGTCCTATTGAAGTAGCCCCAAGCAGAGACTGACGAGGATCACTTTCATTGAAAGGGGTTGCCAAGCTTCCAAAAAACTAAGAGTTTCCTGAAATCTCAGCAAACATTTTTTCACCCAATCTTGATGATACTTGCAGGTAATGATCAGTACACCAATCCCACTTGGCTCACCAAATTTCGTTCTTCTAGATTAAATCGTTCGCTTGCAGTAACCGTTTTCATGTTTAGGTTTCACTCTGTTTTCTCCTATATGGATACATGTAGTTGGAACTCTAAATCAAACACGGTTTGTGCTATCTCTTTGAAACTTGGCACAAGAATGTAGTTCCAAGTTCTATCGCTATCGTTTGTGTCCTATTGAAGTAGCCCCAAGCAGAGACTGACGAGGATCACTTTCATTGAAAGGGGTTGCCAACCTTCCAAAAAACTACGAGTTTCCTGAAATCTCAGCAAACATTTTTCACCCAATCTTGATAATACTGGCAGGTAATGATCAGTACACCAATCCCACTTGGCTCATCAAATTTTGTTCTTCTTGGTTAAACCGTTCCTTTGCAGTAACCATTTCATTTTTAGGTTTCACTCTGTTTTCTCCTATATGGATACATGTAGTTGGAACTCTAAATCAAACACGGTTTGTGCTACCTCTTTGAAACCTGGCACAATAATGTAGTTCCAAGTTCTATCGCTATCGTTTGTGTCCTATTGAAGTAGACCCAAGCAGAGACTGACGAGGATCACTTTCATTGAAAGGGGTTGCGAAGCTTCCACAAAACTACGAGTTTCCTGAAATCTCAGCAAACATTTTTTCACCCAAACTTGAGATATTGGCAGGTAATGATAAGTACACCAATCGCACTTGGCTCACCAAATTTCGTTCTTCTAGGTTAAACCGTTCCTTTGCAGTAACCGTTTCATGTTTAGGTTTCACTCTGTTTTCTCCTACATGGATACATGTAGTTGGAACTCTAAATCAAACACGGTTTGTGCTAGCTCTATGAAACTTGGCTCAAGAATGTAGTTCCAAGTTCTATCGCTATGGTTTGTGTCCTATTGAAGTAGCCCCAAGCAGAGACTGAAGAGAATCACTTTCATTGAAAGGGGTTGAAAAGCTTCCAAAAAACTACGAGTTTCCTGAAATCTCAGCAAACATTTTTTCAACCAATCTTGATGATACTTGCAGGTATTGATCCGTACACCAGTCCCACTTGGCTCACCAAATTTCTTTCTTCTAGGTTAAACCGTTCCTTTGCAGTAACCGTTTTAATTTTTAGGTTTCACTCTGTTTTCTCCTATATGGATACATGTAGTTGGAACTCTAAATCAAACACGGTTTGTGCTAGCTCTTTGAAACTTGGCACAAGAATATAGTTCCAAGTTCTATCGCTATGGTTTGTGTCCTATTGAATTAGCCCCTAGCAGAGACTGACGAGGATCACTTTCATTGAAAGGGGTTGAAAAGCTTCCAAAAAACTACGAGTTTCCTGAAATCTCAGCAAACATTTTTTAACCCAATCTTGATAATACTGGCAGGTAATGATCAGTACACCAATCCCACTTGGCTCATCAAATTTCGTTCTTCTTGGTTAAACCGTTCCTTTGCAGTAACCGTTTTCATGTTTAGGTTTCACTCTGTTTTCTCCTATATGGATACATGTAGTTGGAACTCTAAATCAAACACAGTTTGTGCTACCTCTTTGAAACCTGTCCCAATAATGTAGTTCCAAGTTCTATTGCTATCGTTTGTGTCCTATTGAAGTAGCCCCAAGCAGAGACTGACGAGGATCACTTTCATTGAAAGGGGTTGGAAAGCTTCCACAAAACTACGAGTTTCCTGAAATCTCAGCAAACATTTTTTCACCCAATCTTGATGATACTTGTAGGTAATGATCAGTACACCAATCCCACTTGGCTCACCAAATTTCGTT
Source organism: Urocitellus parryii (assembly GCF_045843805.1). Lineage (NCBI taxonomy): Eukaryota > Metazoa > Chordata > Mammalia > Rodentia > Sciuridae > Urocitellus > Urocitellus parryii. Next base: position 3,511 of record NW_027553828.1, read on the forward strand.
CTTCTAGATTAAATCGTTCGCTTGCAGTAACCGTTTTCATGTTTAGGTTTCACTCTGTTTTCTCCTATATGGATACATATAGTTGGAACTCTAAATCAAACACTGTTTGTGCTAGCTATTTGAAACTTGGCACAAGAATGTAGTTCCAAGTTCTATCGCTATTGTTTGTGTCCTACTGAAATAGCCCCAAGCAGAGACTGAAGAGAATCACTTTCATTGAAAGGGGTTGAAAAGCTTCCAAAAAACTACGAGTTTCCTGAAATCTCAGCATACATTTTTTCACCCAATCTTGAGATATTGGCAGGTAATGATAAGTACACCAATCCCACTTGGCTCACCAAATTTCCTTCTTCTAGATTAAACCGTTCATTTGCAGTAACCGTTTTCATGTTTAGGTTTCACTCTGTTTTCTCCTATATGGATACATGTAGTTGGAACTCTAAATCAAACACGGTTTGTGCTAGCTCTTTGAAACTTGGCACAAGAATGTAGTTCCAAGTTTTATCGCTATCGTTTGTGTCCTATTGAAGTAGCCCCAAGCAGAGACTGACGAGGATCACTTTCATTGAAAGGGGTTGCCAAGCTTCCACAAAACTACGAGTTTACTGAAATCTCAGCAAACATTTTTTCAGCCAATCTTGATGATACTTGCAGGTAATGATCAGTACAACAATCCCACTTGGCTCACCAAATTTCGTTCTTCTAGATTAAATCGTTCACTTGCAGTAACCGTTTTCATGTTTAGGTTTCACTCTGTTTTCTCCTATATGGATACATGTAGTTGGAACTCTAAATCAAACACGGTTTGTGCTAGCTCTTTGAAACTTGGCACAAGAATGTAGTTCCAAGTTGTATCGCTATGGTTTGTGTCCTATTGAAGTAGCCCCAAGCAGAGACTGACGAGAATCACTTTCATTGAAAGGGGTTGCCAAGCTTCCAAAAAACTACGAGTTTCCTGAAATCTCAGCAAACATTTTTTCACCCAATCTTGATAATACTGGCAGGTAATGATTAGTACACCAATCCAATTGGCTCACCAAATTTCGTTCTTCTTGGTTAAACCGTTCCTTTGCAGTAACCGTTTTCATTTTTAGGTTTCACTCTGTTTTCTCCTATATGGATACATGTAGTTGGAACTCTAAATCAAACACAGTTTGTGCTACCTCTTTGAAACCTGGCCCCAATAATGTTGTTCCAAGTTCTATCGCTATCGTTTGTGTCCTATTGAAGTAGCCCAAGCAGAGACTGATGAGAATCACTTTCATTGAATGGGGTTGCCAAGCTTCCATAAAACGACGAGTTTCCTGAAATCTCAGCAAACATTTTTTCACCCAATCTTGATAACACTGGCAGGTAATGATCAGTACACCAATCATACTTGGCTCACCAAATTTCGTTCTTCTTGGTTAAACCGTTCCTTTGCAGTAACCGTTTTCATTTTTAGGTTTCACTCTGTTTTTCTCCTATATGGATACATGTAGTTGGAACTCTAAATCAAACACGGTTTTTGCTACCTCTTTGAATCCTGGCACAATAATGTAGTTCCAAGTTCTATCGCTATCGTTTGTGTCCTATTGAAGTAGCCCCAAGCAGAGACTGACGAGGATCACTTTCATTGAAAGGGGTTGCAAAGCTTCCACAAAACTACGAGTTTCCTGAAATCTCAGCAAACATTTTTCACCCAATCTTGATGATACTTGCAGGTAATGATCACTACACCAATCCCACTTGGCTCACCAAATTTCGTTCTTCTAGGTTAAACCGTTCCTTTGCAGTAACCGTTTTCATGTTTAGGTTTCACTCTGTTTTCTCCTATATGGACACATGTATTTGGAACTCTCAATCAAACACGGTTTGTGCTAGCTCTTTGAAACTTGGCACAATAATGTAGTTCCAGGTTCTATCGCTATGGTTTGTGTCCTACTGAAGTAGCCCCAAGCAGAGACTGACGAGAATCACTTTCATTGAAAGGGGTTGCCAAGCTTCCAAAAAACTACGAGTTTCCTGAAATCTCAGCAAACATTTTTTCACCCAATCTTGATGATACTGGCAGGTAATGATCTGTACACCAGTCCCACTTGGCTCACCAAATTTCTTTCTTCTGGTTAAAACGTTCATTTGCAGTAACCGTTTTCATGTTTAGGTTTCACTCTGTTTTCTCCTATATGGATACATGTAGTTGGAACTCTAAATCAAACACGGTTTGTGCTAGCTCTTTGAAACTTGGCACAAGAATGTAGTTCCAAGTTCTATCGCTATCATTTGTGTCCTATTGAAGTAGCCCCAAGCAGAGACTGACGAGGATCACTTTCACTGAAAGGGGTTGCCAAGCTTCCAAAAAACTACGAGTTTCCTGAAATCTCAGCAAACATTTTTTCACCCAATCTTGATAATACTGGCAGGTAATGAACAGTACACAATCCCACTTGGCTCATCAAATTTTGTTCTTCTTGGTTAAACCGTTCCTTTGCAGTAACCATTTCATTTTTAGGTTTCACTCTGTTTTCTCCTATATGGATACATGTAGTTGGAACTCTAAATCAAACACAGTTTGTGCTACCTCTTTGAAACCTGGCACAATAATGTAGTTCCAAGTTCTATCGCTATCGTTTGTGTCCTATTGATGTAGCCCCAAGCAGAGACTGACGAGGATCACTTTCATTGAAAGGGGTTGCCAAGCTTCCACAAAACTACGAGTTTCCTGAAATCTCAGCAAACATTTTTTCACCCAATCTTGATGATACTTGCAGGTAATGATCAGTACACCAATCCCACTTGGCTCACCAAATTTCGTTCTTCTAGATTAAATCGTTCACTTGCAGTAACCGTTTTCATGTTTAGGTTTCACTCTGTTTTCTCCTATATGGATACATGTAGTTGGAACTCTAAATCAAACACGGTTTGTGCTAGCTCTTTGAAACTTGGCACAAGAATGTAGTTCCAAGTTCTATCGCTATCGTTTGTGTCCTATTGAAGTAGCCCCAAGCAGAGACTGAAGAGAATCACTTTCATTGAAAGGGGTTGAAAAGCTTCCAAAAAACTACGAGTTTCCTGAAATCTCAGCATACATTTTTTCACCCAATCTTGAGATATTGGCAGGTAATGATAAGTACACCAATCCCACTTGGCTCACCAAATTTCCTTCTTCTAGGTTAAACCATTCCTTTTCAGTAACCGTTTTCATGTTTAGGTTTCACTCTGTTTTCTCCTATATGGATACATGTATTTGGAACTCTAAATCAAACACCATTTGTGCTAGCTCTTTGAAACTTGGCTCAATAATGTAGTTCCAGGTTCTATCGCTATGGTTTGTGTCCTACTGAAGTAGCCCCAAGCAGAGACTGACGAGAATCACTTTCATTGAATGGGGTTGCCAAGCTTCCATAAAACTACGAGTTTCCTGAAATCTCAGCAAACATTTTTTAACCCAATCTTGATAATACTGGCAGGTAATGATCAGTACACCAATCCCACTTGGCTCAATAAATTTCGTTCTTCTTGGTTAAACCGTTCCTTTGCAGTAACCGTTTTCATTTTTAGGTTTCACTCTGTTTTCTCCTATATGGATACATGTAGTTGGAACTCTAAATCAAACACGGTTTTTGCTACCTCTTTGAATCCTGGCACAATAATGTAGTTCCAAGTTCTATCGCTATCGTTTGTGTCCTATTGAAGTAGCCCCAAGCAGAGACTGACGAGGATCACTTTCATTGAAAGGGGTTGCGAAGCTTCCACAAAACTACGAGTTTCCTGAAATCTCAGCAAACATTTTTTCACCCAATCTTGAGATATTGGCAGGTAATGATAAGTACACCAATCGCACTTGGCTCACCAAATTTCGTTCTTCTAGGTTAAACCGTTCCTTTGCAGTAACCGTTTTCATGTTTAGGTTTCACTCTGTTTTCTCCTACATGGATACATGTAGTTGGAACGATAAATCAAACACGGTTTGTGCTAGCTCTTTGAAACTTGGCACAAGAATGTAGTTCCAAGTTCTATCGCTATGGTTTGTGTCCTATTGAAGTAGCCCCAAGCAGAGACTGAAGAGAATCACTTTCATTGAAAGGGGTTGAAAAGCTTCCAAAAAACTACGAGTTTCCTGAAATCTCAGCAAACATTTTTTCACCCAATCTTGATGATACTTGCAGGTATTGATCCGTACACCAGTCCCACTTGGCTCACCAAATTTCTTTCTTCTAGGTTAAACCGTTCCTTTGCAGTAACCGTTTTAATTTTTAGGTTTCACTCTGTTTTCTCCTATATGGATACATGTAGTTGGAACTCTAAATCAAACACGGTTTGTGCTAGCTCTTTGAAACTTGGCACAAGAATATAGTTCCAAGTTCTATCGCTATGGTTTGTGTCCTATTGAATTAGCCCCTAGCAGAGACTGACGAGGATCACTTTCATTGAAAGGGGTTGAAAAGCTTCCAAAAAACTACGAGTTTCCTGAAATCTCAGCAAACATTTTTTAACCCAATCTTGATAATACTGGCAGGTAATGATCAGTACACCAATCCCACTTGGCTCATCAAATTTCGTTCTTCTTGGTTAAACCGTTCCTTTGCAGTAACCGTTTTCATGCTTAGGTTTCACTCTGTTTTCTCCTATATGGATACATGTAGTTGCAACTCTAAATCAAACACAGTTTGTGCTACCTCTTTGAAACCTGTCCCAATAATGTAGTTCCAAGTTCTATCGCTATCGTTTGTGTCCTATTGAAGTAGCCCCAAGCAGAGACTGACGAGAATCACTTTCATTGAAAGGGGTTGAAAAGCTTCCAAAAAACTACGAGTTTCCTGAAATCTCAGCATACATTTTTTCACCCAATCTTGAGATATTGGCAGGTAATGATAAGTACACCAATCCCACTTGGCTCACCAAATTTCTTTCTTCTAGGTTAAACCTTTCCTTTGCAGTAACCGTTTTCATGTTTAGGTTTCACTCTGTTTTCTCCTATATGGATACATGTAGTTGGAACTCTAAATCAAACACGGTTTGTGCTAGCTCTTTGAAACTTGGCACAAGAATATAGTTCCAAGTTCTATCGCTACGGTTTGTGTCCTATTGAAGTAGCCCCAAGCAGAGACTGACGAGAATCACTTTCATTGAAAGGGGTTGCCAAGCTTCCAAAAAACTACGAGTTTCCTGAAATCTCAGCAAACATTTTTTCACCCAATCTTGATAATACTGGCAGGTAATGATCAGTACACCAATCCCAATTGGCTCATCAAATTTCGTTTTTCTTGGTTAAACCGTTCCTTTGCAGTAACCGTTTTCATTTTTAGGTTTCACTCTCTTTTCTCCTATATGGATACATGTAGTTGGAACTCTAAATCAAACACAGTTTGTGCTACCACTTTGAAACCTGGAACAATAATGTAGTTCCAAGTTCTATCGCTATCGTTTGTGTCCTATTGAAGTAGCCCCAAGCAGAGACTGACGAGGATCACTTTCATTGAAAGGGGTTGCCAAGCTTCCAAAAAACTAAGAGTTTCCTGAAATCTCAGCAAACATTTTTTCACCCAATCTTGATGATACTTGCAGGTAATGATCAGTACACCAATCCCACTTGGCTCACCAAATTTCGTTCTTCTAGATTAAATCGTTCGCTTGCAGTAACCGTTTTCATGTTTAGGTTTCACTCTGTTTTCTCCTATATGGATACATGTAGTTGGAACTCTAAATCAAACACGGTTTGTGCTATCTCTTTGAAACTTGGCACAAGAATGTAGTTCCAAGTTCTATCGCTATCGTTTGTGTCCTATTGAAGTAGCCCCAAGCAGAGACTGACGAGGATCACTTTCATTGAAAGGGGTTGCCAACCTTCCAAAAAACTACGAGTTTCCTGAAATCTCAGCAAACATTTTTCACCCAATCTTGATAATACTGGCAGGTAATGATCAGTACACCAATCCCACTTGGCTCATCAAATTTTGTTCTTCTTGGTTAAACCGTTCCTTTGCAGTAACCATTTCATTTTTAGGTTTCACTCTGTTTTCTCCTATATGGATACATGTAGTTGGAACTCTAAATCAAACACGGTTTGTGCTACCTCTTTGAAACCTGGCACAATAATGTAGTTCCAAGTTCTATCGCTATCGTTTGTGTCCTATTGAAGTAGACCCAAGCAGAGACTGACGAGGATCACTTTCATTGAAAGGGGTTGCGAAGCTTCCACAAAACTACGAGTTTCCTGAAATCTCAGCAAACATTTTTTCACCCAATCTTGAGATATTGGCAGGTAATGATAAGTACACCAATCGCACTTGGCTCACCAAATTTCGTTCTTCTAGGTTAAACCGTTCCTTTGCAGTAACCGTTTTCATGTTTAGGTTTCACTCTGTTTTCTCCTACATGGATACATGTAGTTGGAACTCTAAATCAAACACGGTTTGTGCTAGCTCTTTGAAACTTGGCACAAGAATGTAGTTCCAAGTTCTATCGCTATGGTTTGTGTCCTATTGAAGTAGCCCCAAGCAGAGACTGAAGAGAATCACTTTCATTGAAAGGGGTTGAAAAGCTTCCAAAAAACTACGAGTTTCCTGAAATCTCAGCAAACATTTTTTCAACCAATCTTGATGATACTTGCAGGTATTGATCCGTACACCAGTCCCACTTGGCTCACCAAATTTCTTTCTTCTAGGTTAAACCGTTCCTTTGCAGTAACCGTTTTAATTTTTAGGTTTCACTCTGTTTTCTCCTATATGGATACATGTAGTTGGAACTCTAAATCAAACACGGTTTGTGCTAGCTCTTTGAAACTTGGCACAAGAATATAGTTCCAAGTTCTATCGCTATGGTTTGTGTCCTATTGAATTAGCCCCTAGCAGAGACTGACGAGGATCACTTTCATTGAAAGGGGTTGAAAAGCTTCCAAAAAACTACGAGTTTCCTGAAATCTCAGCAAACATTTTTTAACCCAATCTTGATAATACTGGCAGGTAATGATCAGTACACCAATCCCACTTGGCTCATCAAATTTCGTTCTTCTTGGTTAAACCGTTCCTTTGCAGTAACCGTTTTCATGTTTAGGTTTCACTCTGTTTTCTCCTATATGGATACATGTAGTTGGAACTCTAAATCAAACACAGTTTGTGCTACCTCTTTGAAACCTGTCCCAATAATGTAGTTCCAAGTTCTATTGCTATCGTTTGTGTCCTATTGAAGTAGCCCCAAGCAGAGACTGACGAGGATCACTTTCATTGAAAGGGGTTGGAAAGCTTCCACAAAACTACGAGTTTCCTGAAATCTCAGCAAACATTTTTTCACCCAATCTTGATGATACTTGTAGGTAATGATCAGTACACCAATCCCACTTGGCTCACCAAATTTCGTTCTTCTAGATTAAATCGTTCGCTTGCAGTAACCGTTTTCATGTTTAGGTTTCACTCTGTTTTCTCCTATATGGATACATATAGTTGGAACTCTAAATCAAACACTGTTTGTGCTAGCTATTTGAAACTTGGCACAAGAATGTAGTTCCAAGTTCTATCGCTATTGTTTGTGTCCTACTGAAATAGCCCCAAGCAGAGACTGAAGAGAATCACTTTCATTGAAAGGGGTTGAAAAGCTTCCAAAAAACTACGAGTTTCCTGAAATCTCAGCATACATTTTTTCACCCAATCTTGAGATATTGGCAGGTAATGATAAGTACACCAATCCCACTTGGCTCACCAAATTTCCTTCTTCTAGATTAAACCGTTCATTTGCAGTAACCGTTTTCATGTTTAGGTTTCACTCTGTTTTCTCCTATATGGATACATGTAGTTGGAACTCTAAATCAAACACGGTTTGTGCTAGCTCTTTGAAACTTGGCACAAGAATGTAGTTCCAAGTTTTATCGCTATCGTTTGTGTCCTATTGAAGTAGCCCCAAGCAGAGACTGACGAGGATCACTTTCATTGAAAGGGGTTGCCAAGCTTCCACAAAACTACGAGTTTACTGAAATCTCAGCAAACATTTTTTCAGCCAATCTTGATGATACTTGCAGGTAATGATCAGTACAACAATCCCACTTGGCTCACCAAATTTCGTTCTTCTAGATTAAATCGTTCACTTGCAGTAACCGTTTTCATGTTTAGGTTTCACTCTGTTTTCTCCTATATGGATACATGTAGTTGGAACTCTAAATCAAACACGGTTTGTGCTAGCTCTTTGAAACTTGGCACAAGAATGTAGTTCCAAGTTCTATCGCTATGGTTTGTGTCCTATTGAAGTAGCCCCAAGCAGAGACTGACGAGAATCACTTTCATTGAAAGGGGTTGAAAAGCTTCCAAAAAACTACGAGTTTCCTGAAATCTCAGCAAACATTTTTTCACCCAATCTTGAGATATTGGCAGGTAATGATAAGTACACCAATCCCACTTGGCTCACCAAATTTCTTTCTTCTAGGTTAAACCGTTCCTTTGCAGTAACCGTTTTCATGTTTAGGTTTCACTCTGTTTTCTCCTATATGGATACATGTAGTTGGAACTCTAAATCAAACACGGTTTGTGCTAGCTCTTTGAAACTTGGCACAAGAATATAGTTCCAAGTTCTATCGCTACGGTTTGTGTCCTATTGAAGTAGCCGTAAGCAGAGACTGACGAGAATCACTTTCATTGAAAGGGGTTGCCAAGCTTCCAAAAAACTACGAGTTTCCTGAAATCTCAGCAAACATTTTTTCACCCAATCTTGATAATACTGGCAGGTAATGATCAGTACACCAATCCCAATTGGCTCATCAAATTTCGTTTTTCTTGGTTAAACCGTTCCTTTGCAGTAACCGTTTTCATTTTTAGGTTTCACTCTGTTTTCTCCTATATGGATACATGTAGTTGGAACTCTAAATCAAACACAGTTTGTGCTACCTCTTTGAAACCTGGCCCAATAATGTAGTTCCAAGTTCTATCGCTATCGTTTGTGTCCTATTGAAGTAGCCCCAAGCAGAGACTGACGAGGATCACTTTCATTGAAAGAGGTTGCAAAGCTTCCACAAAACTATGAGTTTCCTGAAATCTCAGCAAACATTTTTTCACCCAATCTTGATGATACTTGCAGGTAATGATCAGTACACCAATCCCACTTGGCTCACCAAATTTCCTTCTTCTAGATTAAATCGTTCGCTTGCAGTAACCGTTTTCATGTTTAGGTTTCACTCTGTTTTCTCCTATATGGATACATGTAGTTGGAACTCTAAATCAAACACGGTTTGTGCTAGCTCTTTGAAACTTGGCACAAGAATGTAGTTCAAAGTTCTATCGCTATCGTTTGTGTCCTATTGAAGTAGCCCCAAGCAGAGACTGACGAGGATCACTTTCATTGAAAGGGGTTGCCAAGCTTCCACAAAACTACGAGTTTCCTGAAATCTCAGCAAACATTTTTTCACCCAATCTTGATGATACTTGCAGGTAATGATCAGTACACCAATCCCTCTTGACTTACCAAATTTCGTTCTTCTAGATTAAATCGTTCGCTTGCAGTAACCGTTTTCATGTTTAGGTTTCACTCTGTTTTCTCCTATATGGATACATGTAGTTGGAACACTAAATCAAACACGGTTTGTGCTAGCTCTTTGAAACTTGGCACAATAATGTAGTTCCAGGTTCTATCGCTATGGTTTGTGTCCTATTGAAGTAGCCCCAAGCAGAGACTGAAGAGAATCACTTTCATTGAAAGGGGTTGCCAAGCTTCCAAAAAACAACGAGTTTCCTGAAATCTCAGCAAACATTTTTTCACCCAATCTTGATGATACTGGCAGGTAATGATCCGTACACCAGTCCCACTTGGCTCACCAAATTTCTTTCTTCTAGGTTAAAACGTTCAATTGCAGTAACCGTTTTCATGTTTAGGTTTCACTCTGTTTTCTCCTATATGGATACATGTAGTTGGAACTCTAAATCAAACACGGTTTGTGCTAGCTCTTTGAAACTTGGCACAAGAATATAGTTCCAAGTTCTATCGCTATGGTGTGTGTCCTTTTGAAATAGCCCCAAGCAGAGACTGACTAGAATCACTTTCAATGAAAGGGGTTGAAAAGCTTCCAAAAAACTACAAGTTTCCTGTAATCTCAGCATACATTTTTTCACCCAATCTTGAGATATTGGCAGGTAATGATAAGTACACCAATCCCACTTGGCTCACCAAATTTCGTTCTTCTAGCTTAAACCGTTCCTTTGAAGTAACCGTTTTCATGTTTAGGTTTCACTCTGTTTTCTCCTACATGGATACATGTAGTTGGAAATCTAAATCAAACACGGTTTGTGCTAGCTCTTTGAAACTTGGCACAAGAATGTAGTTCCAAGTTCTATCGCTATGGTTTGTGTCCTATTGAAGTAGCCCCAAGCAGAGACTGACGAGAATCACTTTCATGGAAAGGGGTTGAAAAGCTTCCAAAAAACTACGAGTTTCCTGAAATCTCAGCAAATATTTTTTCACCCAATCTTGATGATACTTGCAGGTATTGATCCGTACACCAGTCCCACTTGGCTCACCAAATTTCTTTCTTCTAGGTTAAACCGTTCCTTTGCAGTAACCGTTTTCATTTTTAGGTTTCACTCTGTTTTCTCCTATATGGATACATGTAGTTGGAACTCTAAATCAAACACGGTTTGTGCTAGCTCTTTGAAACTTGGCACAAGAATATAGTTCCAAGTTCTATCGCTATGGTTTGTGTCCTATTGAATTAGCCCCAAGCAGAGACTGACGAGGATCACTTTCATTGAAAGGGGTTGAAAAGCTTCCAAAAAACTACGAGTTTCCTGAAATCTCAGCAAACATTTTATCACCCAATCTTGATAATACTGGCAGGTAATGATCAGTACACCAATCCCACTTGGCTCATCAAATTTCGTTCTTCTTGGTTAAACCGTTCCTTTGCAGTAACCGTTTTCATTTTTAGGTTTCACTCTGTTTTCTCCTATATGGATACATGTAGTTGGAACTCTAAATCAAACACAGTTTGTGCTATCTCTTTGAAACCTGTCCCAATAATGTAGTTCCAAGTTCTATTGCTATCGTTTGTTTCCTATTGAAGTAGCCCCAAGCAGAGACTGACGAGGATCACTTTCATTGAAAGGGGTTGCAAAGCTTCCACAAAACTACGAGTTTCCTGAAATCTCAGCAAACATTTTTTCACCCAATCTTGATGATACTTGTAGGTAATGATCAGTACACCAATCCCACTTGGCTCACCAAATTTCGTTCTTCTAGATTAAATCGTTCGCTTGCAGTAACCGTTTTCATGTTTAGGTTTCACTCTGTTTTCTCCTATATGGATACATGTAGTTGGAACTCTAAATCAAACACGGTTTGTGCTAGCTATTTGAAACTTGGCACAAGAATGTAGTTCCAATTTCTATCGCTATTGTTTGTGTCCTACTGAAGTAGCCCCAAGCAGAGACTGAAGAGAATCACTTTCATTGAAAGGGGTTGAAAAGCTTCCAAAAAACTACGAGTTTCCTGAAATCTCAGCATACATTTTTTCACCCAATCTTGAGATATTGGCAGGTAATGATAAGTACACCAATCCCACTTGGCTCACCAAATTTCGTTCTTCTAGGTTAAACCGTTCCTTTGCAGTAACCGTTTTCATGTTTAGGTTTCACTCTGTTTTCTCCTATATGGATACATGTAGTTGGAACTCTAAATCAAACACGGTTTGTGCTAGCTCTTTGAAACTTGGCACAAGAATGTAGTTCCAAGTTCTATCGCTATGGTTTGTGTCCTATTGAAGTAGCCCCAAGCAGAGACTGACGAGAATCACTTTCATTGAAAGGGGTTGCCAAGCCTCCAAAAAACTACGAGTTTCCTGAAATCTCAGCAAACATTTTTTCACCCAATCTTGATGATACTTGCAGGTAATGATCCGTACACCAATCCCACTTGGCTCACCAAATTTCATTCTTCTAGATTAAATCGTTCGCTTGCAGTAACCGTTTTCATGTTTAGGTTTCACTCTTTTTTTCCTATATGGATACATGTAGTTGGAACTCTAAATCAAACACGGTTTGTGCTAGCTCTTTGAAACTTGGCACAAGAATGTAGTTCCAAGTTCTATCGCTATGGTTTGTGTCCTATTGAATTAGCCCCAAGCAGAGACTGACGAGAATCACTTTCATTGAAAGGGGTTGCCAAGCTTCCAAAAAACTACGAGTTTCCTGAAATCTCAGCAAACATTTTTTCACCCAATCTTGATGATACTTGCAGGTAATGATCAGTACACCAATCCCACTTGGCTTACCAAATTTCGTTCTTCTAGATTAAATCGTTCGCTTGCAGTAACCGTTTTCATGTTTAGGTTTCACTCTGTTTTCTCCTATATGGATACAAGTAGTTGGAACTCTAAATCAAACACGGTTTGTGCTAGCTCTTTGAAACTTGGCACAAGAATGTAGTTCCAAGTTCTATCGCTATGGTTTGTGTCCTATTGAAGTAGCCCCAAGCAGAGACTGAAGAGAATCACTTTCATTGAAAGGGTTGCCAAGCTTCCAAAAAACTACGATTTTCCTGAAATCTCAGCTAACATTTTTTCACCCAATCTTGAGATATTGGTAGGTAATGATAAGTACACCAATCCCACTTGGCTCACCAAATTTCGTTCTCCAAGGTTAAACCGTTCCTTTGCAGTAACCGTTTTCATGTTTAGGTTTCACTCTGTTTTCTCCTATATGGATACATGTAGTTGGAACTCTAAATCAAACACTGTTTGTGCTAGCTCTTTGAAACTTGGCACAAGAGTATAGTTCCAAGTTCTATCGCTACGGTTTGTGTCCTATTGAAGTAGCCCCAAGCAGAGACTGACGAGAATCACTTTCATTGAAAGGGGTTGCCAAGCTTCCAAAAAACTACGAGTTTCCTGAAATCTCAGCAAACATTTTTTCACCCAATCTTGATAATACTGGCAGGTAATGATCAGTACACCAATCCACTTGGCTCATCAAATTTCGTTCTTCTTGGTTAAACCGTTCCTTTGCAGTAACCGTTTTCATTTTTAGGTTTCACTCTGTTTTCTCCTATATGGATACATGTAGTTGGAACTCCTAAATCAAACACAGTTTGTGCTACCTCTTTGAAACCTGGCCCAATAATGTAGTTCCAAGATCTATCACTATCGTTTGTGTCCTATTGAAGTAGCCCCAAGCAGAGACTGACGAGGATCACTTTTCATTGAAAGGGGTTGCAAAGCTTCCACAAAACTACGAGTTTCCTGAAACCTCAGCAAACATTTTTTCACCCAGTCTTGATGATACTTGCAGGTAATGATCAGTACACCAATCCCACTTGGCTCACCAAATTTCGTTCTTCTAGATTAAATCGTTCGCTTGCAGTAACCGTTTTCATGTTTAGGTTTCACTCTTTTTTTCCTATATGGATACATGTAGTTGGAACTCTAAATCAAACACGGTTTGTGCTAGCTCTTTGAAACTTGGCACAAGAATGTAGTTCCAAGTTCTATCGCTATGGTTTGTGTCCTATTGAATTAGCCCCAAGCAGAGACTGACGAGAATCACTTTCATTGAAAGGGGTTGCCAAGCTTCCAAAAAACTACGAGTTTCCTGAAATCTCAGCAAACATTTTTTCACCCAATCTTGATGATACTTGCAGGTAATGATCAGTACACCAATCCCACTTGGCTTACCAAATTTCGTTCTTCTAGATTAAATCGTTCGCTTGCAGTAACCGTTTTCATGTTTAGGTTTCACTCTGTTTTCTCCTATATGGATACAAGTAGTTGGAACTCTAAATCAAACACGGTTTGTGCTAGCTCTTTGAAACTTGGCACAAGAATGTAGTTCCAAGTTCTATCGCTATGGTTTGTGTCCTATTGAAGTAGCCCCAAGCAGAGACTGAAGAGAATCACTTTCATTGAAAGGGGTTGCCAAGCTTCCAAAAAACTACGATTTTCCTGAAATCTCAGCTAACATTTTTTCACCCAATCTTGAGATATTGGTAGGTAATGATAAGTACACCAATCCCACTTGGCTCACCAAATTTCGTTCTCCAAGGTTAAACCGTTCCTTTGCAGTAACCGTTTTCATGTTTAGGTTTCACTCTGTTTTCTCCTATATGGATACATGTAGTTGGAACTCTAAATCAAACACGGTTTGTGCTAGCTCTTTGAAACTTGGCACAAGAGTATAGTTCCAAGTTCTATCGCTACGGTTTGTGTCCTATTGAAGTAGCCCCAAGCAGAGACTGACGAGAATCACTTTCATTGAAAGGGGTTGCCAACCTTCCAAAAAACTACGAGTTTCCTGAAATCTCAGCAAACATTTTTTCACCCAATCTTGATAATACTGGCAGGTAATGATCAGTACACCAATCCCACTTGGCTCATCAAATTTCGTTCTTCTTGGTTAAACCGTTCCTTTGCAGTAACCGTTTTCATTTTTAGGTTTCACTCTGTTTTCTCCTATATGGATACATGTAGTTGGAACTCTAAATCAAACACAGTTTGTGCTACCTCTTTGAAACCTGGCCCAATAATGTAGTTCCAAGATCTATCACTATCGTTTGTGTCCTATTGAAGTAGCCCCAAGCAGAGACTGACGTGGATCACTTTCATTGAAAGGGGTTGCAAAGCTTCCACAAAACTACGAGTTTCCTGAAACCTCAGCAAACATTTTTTCACCCAGTCTTGATGATACTTGCAGGTAATGATCAGTACACCAATCCCACTTGGCTCACCAAATTTCGTTCTTCTAGATTAAATCGTTCGCTTGCAGTAACCGTTTTCATGTTTAGGTTTCACTCTTTTTTTCCTATATGGATACATGTAGTTGGAACTCTAAATCAAACACGGTTTGTGCTAGCTCTTTGAAACTTGGCACAAGAATGTAGTTCCAAGTTCTATCGCTATGGTTTGTGTCCTATTGAATTAGCCCCAAGCAGAGACTGACGAGAATCACTTTCATTGAAAGAGGTTGCCAAGCTTCCAAAAAACTACGAGTTTCCTGAAATCTCAGCAAACATTTTTTCACCCAATCTTGATGATACTTGCAGGTAATGATCAGTACACCAATCCCACTTGGCTTACCAAATTTCGTTCTTCTAGATTAAATCGTTCGCTTGCAGTAACCGTTTTCATGTTTAGGTTTCACTCTGTTTTCTCCTATATGGATACATGTAGTTGGAACTCTAAATCAAACACGGTTTGTGCTAGCTCTTTGAAACTTGGCACAAGAATGTAGTTCCAAGTTCTATCGCTATGGTTTGTGTCCTATTGAAGTAGCCCCAAGCAGAGACTGAAGAGAATCACTTTCATTGAAAGGGGTTGCCAAGCTTCCAAAAAACTACGATTTTCCTGAAATCTCAGCTAACATTTTTTCACCCAATCTTGAGATATTGGTAGGTAATGATAAGTACACCAATCCCACTTGGCTCACCAAATTTCGTTCTCCAAGGTTAAACCGTTCCTTTGCAGTAACCGTTTTCATGTTTAGGTTTCACTCTGTTTTCTCCTATATGGATACATGTAGTTGGAACTCTAAATCAAACACGTTTGTGCTAGCTCTTTGAAACTTGGCACAATAATGTAGTTCCAGGTTCTATCGCTATTGTTTGTGTCCTACTGAAGTAGCCCCAAGCAGAGACTGAAGAGAATCACTTTCATTGAAAGGGTTTGAAAAGCTTCCAAAAAACTACGAGTTTCCTGAAATCTCAGCAAACATTTTTTCACCCAATCTTGAGATATTGGCAGGTAATGATAAGTACACCAATCCCACTTGGCTCACCAAATTTCGTTCTTCTAGGTTAAACCGTTCCTTTGCAGTAACCGTTTTCATGTTTAGGTTTCACTCTGTTTTCTCCTATATGGATACATGTAGTTGGAACACTAAATCAAACACGGATTGTGCTAGCTCTTTGAAACTTGGCACAATAATGTAGTTCCAGGTTCTATCGCTATGGTTTGTGTCCTACTGAAATAGCCCCAAGCAGAGACTGACGAGAATCACTTTCATTGAATGGGGTTGCCAAGCTTCCATAAAACTACGAGTTTCCTGAAATCTCACCAAACTTTTTTTCACCCAATCTTGATAATACTGGCAAGTAATGATCAGTACACCAATCCCACTTGCCTCACCAAATTTCGTTCTTCTTGGTTAAACCGTTCATTTGCAGTAACCGTTTTCATTTTTAGGTTTCACTCTCTTTTCTCCTATATGGATACATGTAGTTGGAACTCTAAATCAAACACGGTTTGTGCTACCTCTTTGAAACCTGGCACAATAATGTAGTTCCAAGTTCTATCGCTATGGTTTGTGTCCTATTGAAGTAGCCCCAAGCAGAGACTAACGAGGATCACTTTCATTGAAAGGGGTTGCCAAGCTTCCACAAAACTACGAGTTTCCTGAAATCTCAGCAAACATTTTTTCACCCAATCTTGATGATACTTGCAGGTAATGATCAGTACACCAATCCCACTTGGCTCACCAAATTTCGTTCTTCTAGATTAAATCGTTCACTTACAGTAACCGTTTTCATGTTTAGGTTTCACTCTGTTTTCTCCTATAAGGATACATATAGTTGGAACTCTAAATCAAACACGGTTTGTGCCAGCTCTTTGAAACTTGGCACAAGAATATAGTTCCAAGTTCTATCGCTACGGTTTGTGTCCTATTGAAGTAGCCCCAAGCAGAGACTGACGAGAATCACTTTCATTGAAAGGGGTTGCCAAGCTTCCAAAAAACTACGAGTTCCTGAAATCTCAGCAAACATTTTTTCACCCAATCTTGATAATACTGGCAGGTAATGATCAGTACACCAATCCCACTTGGCTCACCAAATTTCATTCTTGTTCGTTAAACCGTTCCTTTGCAGTAACCGTTTTCATGTTTAGGTTTCACTCTGTTTTCTCCTATATGGGTACATGTAGTTGGAACTCTAAATCAAACACGGTTTGTGCTAGCTCTTCGAAACTTGGCACAATCATGTAGTTCCAAGTTCTATCGCTATGGTTTGTGTCCTATTGAAGTAGCCCCAAGCAGAGACTGACGAGAATCACTTTCATTGAATGGGGTTGCCAAGCTTCCAAAAAACTACGAGTTTCCTGAAATCTCAGGAAACATTTTTTCACCCAATCTTGATGATACTGGCAGGTAATGATCAGTACACCAATCCCACTTTCCTCACCAAATTTCGTTCTTCTTGGTTAAACCGTTCCTTTGCAGTAACCGTTTTCATTTTTAGGTTTCACTCTGTTTTCTCCTATATGGATACATGTAGTTGGAACTCTAAATCAAACACGGTTTGTGCTACCTCTTTGAAACCTGGCACAATAATGTAGTTCCAAGTTCTATCGCTATCGTTTGTGTCCTATTGAAGTAGCCCCAAGCAGAGACTGATGAGGATCACTTTCATTGAAAGGGGTTGCCAAGCTTCCACAAAACTAAAAGTTTCCTGAAATCTCAGCAAACATTTTTTCACCCAATCTTGATGATACTTGCAGGTAATGATCAGTACACCAATCCCACTTGGCTCACCAAATTTCGTTCTTCTAGATTAAATCGTTCACTTGCAGTACCGTTTTCATGTTTAGGTTTCACTCTGTTTTCTCCTATATGGATACATGTAGTTGGAACTCTAAATCAAACACGGTTTGTGCTAGCTCTTTGAAACTTGGCACAAGAATGTAGTTCCAAGTTCTATCGCTATGGTTTGTGTCCTATTGAAGTAGCCCCAAGCAGAGACTGACGAGAATCACTTTCATTGAAAGGGGTTGAAAAGCTTCCAAAAAACTACGAGTTTCCTGAAATCTCAGCAAACATTTTTTCACCCAATCTTGATGATACTTGCAGTTAATGATCAGTACACCAGTCCCACTTGGCTTACCAAATTTCGTTCTTCTAGTTTAAATCATTCGCTTGCAGTAACCGTTTTCATGTTTAGGTTTCACTCTGTTTTCTCCTATATGGATACATGTAGTTGGAACTCTAAATCAAACACGGTTTGTGCTAGCTCTTTGAAACTTGGCACAAGAGTATAGTTCCAAGTTCTATCGCTACGGTTTGTGTCCTATTGAAGTAGCCCCAAGCAGAGACTGACGAGAATCACTTTCATTGAAAGGGGTTGCCAAGCTTCCAAAAAACTACGAGTTTCCTGAAATCTCCGCAAACATTTTTTCACCCAATCTTGATAATACTGGCAGGTAATGATCAGTACACCAATCCCACTTGGCTCATCAAATTTCGTTCTTCTTGGTTAAACCGTTCCTTTGCAGTAACCGTTTTCATGTTTAGGTTTCACTCTGTTTTCTCCTATATGGATACATGTAGTTGGAACTCTAAATCAAACACAGTTTGTGCTACCTCTTTGAAACCTGGCACAATCATGTAGTTCCAGGTTCTATCACTATGGTTTGTGTCCTACTGAAGTAGCCCCAAGCAGAGACTGACGAGGATCACTTTCATTGAAAGGGGTTGCAAAGCTTCCACAAAACTACGAGTTTCCTGAAACCTCAGCAAACATTTTTTCACCCAATCTTGATGATACTTGCAGGTAATGATCAGTACACCAATCCCACTTTCCTCACCAAATTTCGTTCTTCTTGGTTAAACCGTTCGCTTGCAGTAACCGTTTTCATGTTTAGGTTTCACTCTTTTTTTCCTATATGGATACATGTAGTTGGAACTCTAAATCAAACACGGTTTGTGCTAGCTCTTTGAAACTTGGCACAAGAATGTAGTTCCAAGTTCTATCGCTATGGTTTGTGTCCTATTGAAGTAGCCCCAAGCAAAGACTGACGAGAATCACTTTCATTGAAAGGGGTTGCCAAGCTTCCAAAAAACTACGAGTTTCCTGAAATCTCAGCAAACATTTTTTCACCCAATCTTGATGATACTTGCAGGTAATGATCAGTACACCAATCCCACTTGGCTTACCAAATTTCGTTCTTCTAGATTAAATCGTTCACTTGCAATAACCGTTTTCATGTTTAGGTTTCACTCTGTTTTCTCCTATATGGATACATGTAGTTGGAACTCTAAATCAAACACGGTTTGTGCTAGCTCTTTGAAACTTGGCACAAGAATGTAGTTCCAAGTTCTATCGCTATGGTTTGTGTTCTATTGAAGTAGCCCCAAGCAGAGACTGACGAGAATCACTTTCATTGAAAGGGGTTGAAAAGCTTCCAAAAAACTACGAGTTTCCTGAAATCTCAGCAAACATTTTTTCACCCAATCTTGAGATATTGGCAGGTAATGATAAGTACACCAATCCCACTTGTCTCACCAAATTTCTTTCTTCTAGGTTAAACCGTTCCTTTGCAGTAACCGTTTTCATGTTTAGGTTTCACTCTGTTTTCTCCTATATGGATACATGTAGTTGGAACTCTAAATCAAACACGGTTTCTGCTAGCTCTTTGAAACTTGGCACAATAATGTAGTTCCAGGTTCTATCGCTATTGTTTGTGTCCTACTGAAGTAGCCCCAAGCAGAGACTGAAGAGAATCACTTTCATTGAATGGGGTTGAAAAGCTTCCAAAAAACTACGAGTTTCCTGAAATCTCAGCATACATTTTTTCACCCAATCTTGAGATATTGGCAGGTAATGATAAGTACACCAATCCCACTTGGCTCACCAAATTTCGTTCTTCTAGGTTAAACCGTTCCTTTGCAGTAACCGTTTTCATGTTTAGGTTTCACTCTGTTTTCTCCTATATGGATACATGTAGTTGGAACACTAAATCAAACACGGTTTGTGCTAGCTCTTTGAAACTTGGCACAAGAATGTAGTTCCAAGTTCTATCGCTATGGTTTGTGTCCTACTGAAATAGCCCCAAGCAGAGACTGAAGAGAATCACTTTCATTGAAAGGGGTTGCCAAGCTTCCAAAAACTACGATTTTCCTGAAATCTCAGCTAACATTTTTTCACCCAATCTTGAGATATTGGTAGGTAATGATAAGTACACCAATCCCACTTGGCTCACCAAATTTCGTTCTCCAAGGTTAACCGTTCCTTTGCAGTAACCGTTTTCATGTTTAGGTTTCACTCTGTTTTCTCCTATATGGATACATGTAGTTGGAACTCTAAATCAAACACGGTTTGTGCTAGCTCTTTGAAACTTGGCACAATAATGTAGTTCCAGGTTCTATCGCTATTGTTTGTGTCCTACTGAAGTAGCCCCAAGCAGAGACTGAAGAGAATCACTTTCATTGAAAGGGTTTGAAAAGCTTCCAAAAAACTACGAGTTTCCTGAAATCTCAGCAAACATTTTTTCACCCAATCTTGAGATATTGGCAGGTAATGATAAGTACACCAATCCCACTTGGCTCACCAAATTTCGTTCTTCTAGGTTAAACCGTTCCTTTGCAGTAACCGTTTTCATGTTTAGGTTTCACTCTGTTTTCTCCTATATGGATACATGTAGTTGGAACACTAAATCAAACACGGTTTGTGCTAGCTCTTTGAAACTTGGCACAATAATGTAGTTCCAGGTTCTATCGCTATGGTTTGTGTCCTACTGAAATAGCCCCAAGCAGAGACTGACGAGAATCACTTTCATTGAATGGGTTGCCAAGCTTCCATAAAACTACGAGTTTCCTGAAATCTCACCAAACTTTTTTTCACCCAATCTTGATAATACTGGCAAGTAATGATCAGTACACCAATCCCACTTGCCTCACCAAATTTCGTTCTTCTTGGTTAAACCGTTCATTTGCAGTAACCGTTTCATTTTTAGGTTTCACTCTCTTTTCTCCTATATGGATACATGTAGTTGGAACTCTAAATCAAACACGGTTTGTGCTACCTCTTTGAAACCTGGCACAATAATGTAGTTCCAAGTTCTATCGCTATGGTTTGTGTCCTATTGAAGTAGCCCCAAGCAGAGACTAACGAGGATCACTTTCATTGAAAGGGGTTGCCAAGCTTCCACAAAACTACGAGTTTCCTGAAATCTCAGCAAACATTTTTCACCCAATCTTGATGATACTTGCAGGTAATGATCAGTACACCAATCCCACTTGGCTCACCAAATTTCGTTCTTCTAGATTAAATCGTTCACTTACAGTAACCGTTTTCATGTTTAGGTTTCACTCTGTTTTCTCCTATAAGGATACATATAGTTGGAACTCTAAATCAAACACGGTTTGTGCCAGCTCTTTGAAACTTGGCACAAGAATATACTTCCAAGTTCTATCGCTACGGTTTTTGTCCTATTGAAGTAGCCCCAAGCAGAGACTGACGAGAATCACTTTCATTGAAAGGGGTTGCCAAGCTTCCAAAAAACTACGAGTTCCTGAAATCTCAGCAAACATTTTTTCACCCAATCTTGATAATACTGGCAGGTAATGATCAGTACACCAATCCCACTTGGCTCACCAAATTTCATTCTTGTTCGTTAAACCGTTCCTTTGCAGTAACCGTTTTCATGTTTAGGTTTCACTCTGTTTTCTCCTATATGGGTACATGTAGTTGGAACTCTAAATCAAACACGGTTTGTGCTAGCTCTTCGAAACTTGGCACAATCATGTAGTTCCAAGTTCTATCGCTATGGTTTGTGTCCTATTGAAGTAGCCCCAAGCAGAGACTGACGAGAATCACTTTCATTGAATGGGGTTGCCAAGCTTCCAAAAAACTACGAGTTTCCTGAAATCTCAGGAAACATTTTTTCACCCAATCTTGATGATACTGGCAGGTAATGATCAGTACACCAATCCCACTTTCCTCACCAAATTTCGTTCTTCTTGGTTAAACCGTTCCTTTGCAGAAACCGTTTTCATTTTTAGGTTTCACTCTGTTTTCTCCTATATGGATACATGTAGTTGGAACTCTAAATCAAACACGGTTTGTGCTACCTCTTTGAAACCTGGCACAATAATGTAGTTCCAAGTTCTATCGCTATCGTTTGTGTCCTATTGAAGTAGCCCCAAGCAGAGACTGATGAGGATCACTTTCATTGAAAGGGGTTGCCAAGCTTCCACAAACTAAAAGTTTCCTGAAATCTAGCAAACATTTTTCACCCAATCTTGATGATACTTGCAGGTAATGATCAGTACACCAATCCCACTTGGCTCACCAAATTTCGTTCTTCTAGATTAAATCGTTCACTTGCAGTAACCGTTTTCATGTTTAGGTTTCACTCTGTTTTCTCCTATATGGATACATGTAGTTGGAACTCTAAATCAAACACGGTTTGTGCTAGCTCTTTGAAACTTGGCACAAGAATGTAGTTCCAAGTTCTATCGCTATGGTTTGTGTCCTATTGAAGTAGCCCCAAGCAGAGACTGACGAGAATCACTTTCATTGAAAGGGGTTGAAAAGCTTCCAAAAAACTACGAGTTTCCTGAAATCTCAGCAAACATTTTTTCACCCAATCTTGATGATACTTGCAGTTAATGATCAGTACACCAGTCCCACTTGGCTTACAAATTTCGTTCTTCTAGTTTAAATCATTCGCTTGCAGTAACCGTTTTCATGTTTAGGTTTCACTCTGTTTTCTCCTATATGGATACATGTAGTTGGAACTCTAAATCAAACACGGTTTGTGCTAGCTCTTTGAAACTTGGCACAAGAGTATAGTTCCAAGTTCTATCGCTACGGTTTGTGTCCTATTGAAGTAGCCCAAGCAGAGACTGACGAGAATCACTTTCATTGAAAGGGGTTGCCAAGCTTCCAAAAAACTACGAGTTTCCTGAAATCTCAGCAAACATTTTTTCACCCAATCTTGATAATACTGGCAGGTAATGATCAGTACACCAATCCCACTTGGCTCATCAAATTTCGTTCTTCTTGGTTAAACCGTTCCTTTGCAGTAACCGTTTTCATGTTTAGGTTTCACTCTGTTTTCTCCTATATGGATACATGTAGTTGGAACTCTAAATCAAACACAGTTTGTGCTACCTCTTTGAAACCTGGCACAATCATGTAGTTCCAGGTTCTATCACTATGGTTTGTGTCCTACTGAAGTAGCCCCAAGCGTAGCCCCAAGCAGAGACTGACGAGGATCACTTTCATTGAAAGGGGTTGCAAAGCTTCCACAAAACTACGAGTTTTCCTGAAACCTCAGCAAACATTTTTTCACCCAATCTTGATGATACTTGCAGGTAATGATCAGTACACCAATCCCACTTTCCTCACCAAATTTCGTTCTTCTTGGTTAAACCGTTCGCTTGCAGTAACCGTTTTCATGTTTAGGTTTCACTCTTTTTTTCCTATATGGATACATGTAGTTGGAACTCTAAATCAAACACGGTTTGTGCTAGCTCTTTGAAACTTGGCACAAGAATGTAGTTCCAAGTTCTATCGCTATGGTTTGTGTCCTATTGAAGTAGCCCCAAGCAAAGACTGACGAGAATCACTTTCATTGAAAGGGGTTGCCAAGCTTCCAAAAAACTACGAGTTTCCTGAAATCTCAGCAAACATTTTTTCACCCAATCTTGATGATACTTGCAGGTAATGATCAGTACACCAATCCCACATGGCTTACCAAATTTCGTTCTTCTAGATTAAATCGTTCACTTGCAATAACCGTTTTCATGTTTAGGTTTCACTCTGTTTTCTCCTATATGGATACATGTAGTTGGAACTCTAAATCAAACACGGTTTGTGCTAGCTCTTTGAAACTTGGCACAAGAATGTAGTTCCAAGTTCTATCGCTATGGTTTGTGTCCTATTGAAGTAGCCCCAAGCAGAGACTGACGAGAATCACTTTCATTGAAAGGGGTTGAAAAGCTTCCAAAAAACTACGAGTTTCCTGAAATCTCAGCAAACATTTTTTCACCAATCTTGAGATATTGGCAGGTAATGATAAGTACACCAATCCCACTTGTCTCACCAAATTTCTTTCTTCTAGGTTAAACCGTTCCTTTGCAGTAACCGTTTTCATGTTTAGGTTTTCACTCTGTTTTCTCCTATATGGATACATGTAGTTGGAACTCTAAATCAAACACGGTTTCTGCTAGCTCTTTGAAACTTGGCACAATAATGTAGTTCCAGGTTCTATCGCTATTGTTTGTGTCCTACTGAAGTAGCCCCAAGCAGAGATCTTAAAGAGAATCACTTTCATTGAATGGGGTGAAAAGCTTCCAAAAAACTACGAGTTTCCTGAAATCTCAGCATACATTTTTTCACCAATCTTGAGATATTGGCAGGTAATGATAAGTACACCAATCCCACTTGGCTCACCAAATTTCGTTCTTCTAGGTTAAACCGTTCCTTTGCAGTAACCGTTTTCATGTTTAGGTTTCACTCTGTTTTCTCCTATATGGATACATGTAGTTGGAACACTAAATCAAACACGGTTTGTGCTAGCTCTTTGAAACTTGGCACAAGAATGTAGTTCCAAGTTCTATCGCTATGGTTTGTGTCCTACTGAAATAGCCCCAAGCAGAGACTGAAGAGAATCACTTTCATTGAAAGGGGTTGCCAAGGTTCCAAAAAACTACGATTTTCCTGAAATCTCAGCTAACATTTTTTCACCCAATCTTGAGATATTGGTAGGTAATGATAAGTACACCAATCCCACTTGGCTCACCAAATTTCGTTCTCCAAGGTTAAACCGTTCCTTTGCAGTAACCGTTTTCATGTTTAGGTTTCACTCTGTTTTCTCCTATATGGATACATGTAGTTGGAACTCTAAATCAAACACGGTTTGTGCTAGCTCTTTGAAACTTGGCACAATAATGTAGTTCCAGGTTCTATCGCTATTGTTTGTGTCCTACTGAAGTAGCCCCAAGCAGAGACTGAAGAGAATCACTTTCATTGAAAGGGTTTGAAAAGCTTCCAAAAACTACGAGTTTCCTGAAATCTCAGCAAACATTTTTTCACCCAATCTTGAGATATTGGCAGGTAATGATAAGTACACCAATCCCACTTGGCTCACCAAATTTCGTTCTTCTAGGTTAAACCGTTCCTTTGCAGTAACCGTTTTCATGTTTAGGTTTCACTCTGTTTTCTCCTATATGGATACATGTAGTTGGAACACTAAATCAAACACGGTTTGTGCTAGCTCTTTGAAACTTGGCACAATAATGTAGTTCCAGGTTCTATCGCTATGGTTTGTGTCCTACTGAAATAGCCCCAAGCAGAGACTGACGAGAATCACTTTCATTGAATGGGGTTGCCAAGCTTCCATAAAACTACGAGTTTCCTGAAATCTCACCAAACTTTTTTTCACCCAATCTTGATAATACTGGCAAGTAATGATCAGTACACCAATCCCACTTGCCTCACCAAATTTCGTTCTTCTTGGTTAAACCGTTCATTTGCAGTAACCGTTTTCATTTTTAGGTTTCACTCTCTTTTCTCCTATATGGATACATGTAGTTGGAACTCTAAATCAAACACGGTTTGTGCTACCTCTTTGAAACCTGGCACAATAATGTAGTTTCCAAGTTCTATCGCTATGGTTTGTGTCCTATTGAAGTAGCCCCAAGCAGAGACTAACGAGGATCACTTTCATTGAAAGGGGTTGCCAAGCTTCCACAAAACTACGAGTTTCCTGAAATCTCAGCAAACATTTTTTCACCCAATCTTGATGATACTTGCAGGCAATGATCAGTACACCAATCCCACTTGGCTCACCAAATTTCGTTCTTCTAGATTAAATCGTTCACTTACAGTAACCGTTTTCATGTTTAGGTTTCACTCTGTTTTCTCCTATAAGGATACATATAGTTGGAACTCTAAATCAAACACGGTTTGTGCCAGCTCTT